>NW_008615557.1:56559-71922 GCF_000691845.1 Merops nubicus
CCAGACCAAACACACCAGAGTATGGCAATTGTTATTTTATCCTAGACTGACAGCAAGCTTGTACCACCACAAACGAGGTCAGTCCTCACGGGTGCTATTCTGGCTTAGTCATCCTGGCAGGAAGAGGGTCAGCTAAGCAGTGCTTGATGACACCGGCAAACATCTAGAGGCCCACCTAGTGATAACATTTGTGGGACTGAAACTAAAGGCCATGTCTGCAGAAACAACAAACCAGGGACAAATTCCAGCCAAGGTTAAGACCAGAAAGAGTTGCTTTTAGAGTGAAGAACTGCAAAACATCAACAGAAACATAGCAAACGTGAGCTGATTTTCTCCAAGTGCTTAAACTAACAGATTATTCTCATCATAAAATTTGTGAGAAACAGGGTTGGAACTAGATGATGTTTAAGGTCCCTTCCAACCCAAATGACTCTGCGATTCTATGTGGTTATGAGAGTTACGCTTAAAAAGCTAAATATCCACCTGATGTCTTATATCCTGCAGGTGTTAATGGAGCTCAGAATGGTATTAATACTTTCTGCTGCCAGATGACCCTGCACACCTTTGCCTCTTTCAAAATAAATCTGTTTTCTAATTTTACTGCCCTTAGTCACCTTTGGCAACACCTTATGCTGCAAATAGATCAACTCAAAGCCAGGTGCTTAGTTGCAAAGCAAGGTCCTTTACAACCTAAGTGTCACAGAATCTGAAGCTTCCTTGCACAATGTCCGTATTATTTCTTTGTCCTTGCAACACCTGAGGTTGTTCAGTGAGTGGAAGAACACAGAACCATAAGCTGAGAAGGGAACGTCACCTGTCAGTGAAAATATCTTGCATTTGTTTGCTTGCATATACTGGGAACACTGAATTATATTTCAGTTTTGTTGACAGCCAGTTTAGTTTGTATTTAAAGTGACCTAGATTGCCTGTTCACAGTCTGCCTGCAAAGCAGTTGAAACATAGCTGCACTCTCCCAGAAGATGACTTCAGGCATCATCTGACATGAAGAAATAGTACAGAACCATAAACACATGCCTCTTCTGGTCCTCCAGTTCCTACAGAGCTAGGGAACAAAAGAGTGCTATCATGCATCTAAACTTAGGATTCAAAAAAAAGAAGTCCAGAAAATGTTTGTGCAGGCATGTAACATGGAGCAAGCACAGGCGTGGCTGCAAGACATGTTTGTATTTTAAAGATGGTAGAAAGGCACCTAGAGTCTTAAAAAGTCAATGGAACTCTATCAAACACTGAACTTCCTAGTTTTTTATCATTTTTTTATACTGATGTTTTTCAAACCTGAAAGACTGGGGGGATTCACTGCTTGCTTCAGAATTTTTTTTTTAAAAATAAGACTAGTTCGCAAATCTTTCTCTCTCCAGTGCTTACTCAGAAAACAAACTAAGCAAGACTATTCTGTAACATGCTATACTTCAGAATATCTCTGCCACCATCTCTGGCTCCAAGTCAGGAATTCATAGCCGTTCACCTTACATAAGCATTATTTTCATTAACAGATTGATAAAGACAATGTCAAATCCAAGAACAACCCTAACAATAAAATCACAGCATCATCCTATTATTAGCACCACAATCAGTCAAATGCTAAAAGATTTTTTAAAGGAATTTTGGGATCAGTATTGTGTCAGCAGTGTCCTAATGATGGCAATTCATGGTCACTTCAACCATGCATTTAGGTTTTTTGTTTCAAGGTAAAGTATTTGCTCTTGTTATTCCATCCTTCTCCCTTAAACTGTCATCCACTCCAGCCTTAAGGTTATTAAAAGTTTCTCTCCAAGTTCTCTATCAAGAAAAAGTTTCCCTTGGACAGGATTGTCCAAGTCCCTCCGTATGAACGAATTTCAGATTTGTATAAAAAGCAAGAATGCGCCATGGACACCACTTTAATCCTTTTTTTCCCCACACTATTTAAAGGGCAACGTAAACAGTCCTGCCAAAACAAGATTCTCTTATCTGACATGGTCATTCAGATGAAACTTTTGTACATTAGTTTTTTTGAAGGGAGATGTTTCCACAAAGAATGCTTGACAAATTCTGTCCAGCTTGTGTTCCACTCCTAGTTACTCCAGTGGTGGTGAGTCCCATACTCATCCCCATACAAAAAGGCATCACTCAGCTGGATGCTCAGTCCTTTGTAGGAAGCCATATGTCATAGAGGCACCTCAGGCAGCCCCTCAGCATTAGAACCAATCTGTGCAAATCTTTTGCTTTCAGTTCATAAAGAAAGAATACGACAGAGCAAAGCCACAGATACTATGAGAAAAGGATCAGGAAGCTGACATACAGTGACTGACCTCACTATATGGACTGTTGTGTGAATAAAAATGAAAGAGAAACCTGGTCTGCAGGCAGAGGTGAAACGTTTCCTTCCTATAAAAAATGATGAAAATATTTAAGTGACACATTTCTGTGATACAAATGATGTTTTCTCTTCTGTCAGGAAGGAAAAATTCTCTGATGGACAAGATGTTACAGACGTGCACATTTTTATCAGGTACAAGGAACGACATTGGCTGTCCACCTTCTTCCCATGTAACACCACCTGTGAACTAGTGTTTGGGATGAAGTTCTCAAACTCTGTCCTCTGAACTAACAGGAAACTCAATTTTCCTAGTGCATGTGGCCTTGTTTGTTTAATTGATTACCTTGTCTAAAAAGTAAATGTGTACTACTCTTGGAACAAGTTCCCAGTGAGGAAACCCGACACGCCTATTATGGAGTTTCCACTGAAGTCAGCTACCTCAGCACAGGAACAGAAATAGCCTCTGTGGGACCAGCCTGATGCTCCAGGTCAGATATCTCCTTTGTGTGAGGAATAAATAAGTGTATCAAAGAACACCATGAGAATTCTGATCAACATCTTCACTTTGTATAAAGAAAAGTATTAATAAAAAAAAAATTATACTGCATACATAAATGGGTAATCCTGTAAATGAAACACTTTCTGATTTTTTTAATTCAAATTACTAATAACTCTCACAACTTGCTAACAACTTACCCTATGAGTGCATATGCTCACAAAGACATGGAATTTTGTTTTTATTAACACTTCCTACTTTGCACTTCATTATATCATAATTATGCATGGTATCAAATTGTATTAAAATTAAAGAAATAAAAAGACTAATATACAATAATTCACTTTAGACAGAAGCCACATGCTAAACTAATGGCTCTGCTCTCTTTTCTCCCTTTCTGTATACAAAGAAATATTTTCTACAAATAAAAACAATTTTTAAAAAGAGTAAGCCCTAAAAATCATCAAGCACCCTGCGCTAAAGTTTAACTGAATTCCTGTTACAAGTGCTCTCTTCAGAGCCTTTGCTTAGGAAATTATTGAAGAGTATCTAAGTGATAGAGGAGTCAGCCTGCATCAGATGAGGTTCAATGACCAAATCATGAAATCAGGAGGTTATCAAAACGCATCATTCCTACACCTTCTACTGTACTTACATCCTTCCTGCCAGAAATGCATCTTACCTTACAGGCATTTCACAAGCTTTCACTCCTTCACAAAAATGAGATGTAAAAAAGACCTCAATGGAGCCAGAAACACAGGCTGTCCAGCAGATATCAGGGAGAAGTGCAACAAAGAAGAACCATCATAGCAGTTGTGAATGGAACCACTCTAGAAGACCTCCTTCAGCTTTGACCTGCAGGGAAAACAGTCTCCCTTCCTCTGTCTTCTCAGCTTGCCGTTAGAACAAATGCTCCCTCTACACCAGTATCGGTTTCTCCAAACAACATTAGTGAGTGGCTAAAAAGACAAATAAAAGCAAGGGCAAAGAAAGGTTAAAACTACTGCACAGGATACCATTAGTAGATATATTGTGTTGTGGTTAATTAGCCAGCAACAAACAAGTGTCCATTGCCTGTGAGCTCGATACACAAATATTTAATGAATTCTTTTTTTCAGACACATATAGTCATGATCACAATCATTGATCCAAGAACGATGTTTCATTATTAGGCCAACGATCTACATAAAAAGGGTCTCTCAACACAGTGAAGGTAACAAACCATATTGCTCTTTCTGAAGAAAAATATTAATGTAGTCCAGAACTGATGCATAAGAGAACAGAATCAATCAAGAGAGTCTTTGATGATTCCCTTCTTTACATTTCGGCGCTGAAATTTATTCCTTTAACATCACACAGTTCCTGCTCCTCAGGACATTGTTTTTCAAGTATCAGTAGGTCCAATTTGCTGCAGCTAGAATTCACTTTTCCTGCCAGGCTGACCAAATATATATTCAGAAACCAGAACCTGGGATTTCTATTTGCATCACATATATCTGTCTGGTTTGATTCACACAGGTTGCAACAGCTGGGCTCAGCACAGGGTATACCTGGCTCCCATTCGTCCAAGTTTTTCATAAGAGCTCACAGACACCAACTGCTGATCCCTTCTCAAACTATATCAACAACCAACAAACCTCAAATTTCATTCTGACTGGCCCCTCCAGCAGTCCAGTTCAGACGGAGGCAGCTAATAATTTCTTCTTTTATGGATCATTTGCCTGATTTCTTCTGTTTCTAAAGGCAGGAGGAAAAAAAAAAAAAAAAACCACCCCACAACCATTCCTGGTGGATAAAGTCTGTAGACAAGAGGTGGAGACAAAAGCATCCATGACTATTCAACTATTCAATATCTTCACTTAATGACTGGCACAGTCAATACTGAAAGCTCCAGTGACTGCTCTAATATTAGGCTAGCATTGCAGGCTTATTTTTGTTGTATTTCTCTCTGGCACAAAAACCAGATGAGATTAATAGCTCACTTTCTCACCTAATAGGTCTCTTTCTCACCTAACATCTCTTCCTCCAAGAGCAGCCTACCAGCTTCTGGAGAGAGTTTTTCTTGTCAGAGGAGCTTAGAAAAGCTGTGAGACTGCCCAGTGTCCTGATGAAAAGGAAGGTTTGAATGCCCTCAAAGAGATTAGAAATGAGCCTGTCTCCTGCATACTATTGGCTGACTATTTTGGCCACCACGTTTTCCTACGTGTGGGAGCCACTGCAACCTCACCTAGCTAATTTTTTTTTTATTATTATTTATTAATTCTGTTGTAGTCTTTCTTGGGAAATACTATCAAATCAAGTGCCTACCCAGTCTGTGAACCTTGGTGCAACTGCAGGATCTTAGCTTCTATTTTTCCTGCAGTATCAAGACCAAGGAGCTTGGCATGCCCAGAAACCAAACTTCAACCACTTATGGGACTCCATGGGTGAAATCTGAAGCATGTAAGAATTTCAGGCATGAAAAAGTTTGTCACAGGTCAGGGAGAGGACTGTCATTATCTTCAGCTTAAGCCCCCAAGGAGACAGTGGGATTTATGTATCTATGTCCTTTTAGGGATAGAACCATAGAAAACCCAAGCTGAACTTCTAGCACAACCAAAAGGAATCAGGCTCTGGGTCCAAACTACCCTCTATAGCTTTTTAAGACAGAACTGTGTAATTTCTATCAACAGACAGAGATGGAAAAGAGGACACAGGAGTAGGCAGGCAGCATTAGACAAAGCATAGCTTATTAACCATAAAACCAGACCTTTTTACATTGGTTCTATTAGATTTTTCACTTCACATTACATGTTGAACCCAAGGAAGATTTGTTCTAAACATTTTTAATCTTAGATTTATATTTTTCAATAGCAATATTGCTTAACAATGATAAAAGCAGATTTTGCAATTTTATGTTTAATGAAAAGTCTAAAGTAGAAGTACTACATTATGATCTATGGACTTAAATAAAAACGAACTACTGTTTGGAGATTTCAGAGTCAAAGATTTGAATGTCCACCTACCTCTGCAAATGCTTAGGTGTGAAAAACCTGTCTCTTTTACCTTTGACACAGAAGGTAACCATGGTCAGGTTCAGCTTCGCAAAAATATAACATTAAAGAAAAGAGGGGTGAAACAGCCACCACCACCAGATCATTTCTACACAAAAATGGCTATTGCTGCACATAGAGCACTCCTTGCTCGCCCAATACACTGAGGCAAATCTTCTGAAAAGTTTTGTCTCTCAACATGCATCTAAAAAAATTATAAACTTTTCCAAAGTAAATCCTCAAATCTAGAGATGGGTTTGAGGAAGGGAAAAAAGTGGTAATGTCAAAAATCAACATAAAGAGTGAAAGATACAGTACCAAGGCAACATAATTTGATGGGAGTCGCAGGTCAGTCCTGCTGCCATTGAGAGAGGAATTAGGGTGTGGGGGACTGCGTAATGCTCCATCAGGTGTAACATAAGTCAATAAAATTTTAGTTATTCAGTAAAATGCCATTGTAAAGTCTCCTTGCTTGACTTTGCCACTGCAGTTCTGTAGGGAAGGTTTGAATTGCTTTACTGGGAACATTTTCTGTTTACTTTCCTTATCTGAGCAATTTATTACAACTGATGCAACAAATGTTATGACATCAATATTAATAGCAACACATCAATAATAAGATGACTTTTTATGTTTTGCAGCCATGCATGGAAATTTTCAGAATCTGCATCACATATTATCACTGTTATGTATTCAGTGATACACACTCCTTCATAAATACTGGACAAAGGATGGTAAAATAGATGCTAATTCAATGACATCAGAACATACAAAGAAGTCAAAACTGCTAAATCTAACCTTTAAAATCTAAAGTAATATTGCTTTCTGTGTCATACAAGAAAAAATTGATGAAATAAATTCAGCTGATCCTGAATCAGCATGAGATCTCCAAAGGGTATCTAACAGGACTCTCAGACACAGAGCTGAATGCCTCCACGAGAAGCTCATTTAAGGCTGCAAATAGCAGATAAAGACAAATGTCAATTAAGAGCACAATTGTATACTTTTCCCTCTTGCTTCTCTGTCAGCTGGAATCAGTATAAAATAGTGACTAGTTCCTCCTCACACCTCAGGGAAAGTTTGTATTGCCAGCCAGGAGTCTCTCAGAGATCCCAGAGTGACAACTTGGCCACGCAGGGCCAAGCACAGCCCTAGATAGCAATTTCCAGAGAGGTGCAAAATTGTAACAGCTCTTTTGGTGACTTTACCTGCTCCTGTCCCTCAGAAGATTGGAGGACTGTCACTGAAAAGAATTATAGCTTCAGGCAATCATTAAGTGCTGGAGAAGTAGTTAATCTCTACACTGCCAGTCCCTGCTGCTACACCTCCCATCTACCCAGGCAACTGTAGACACCGGGAAGCTCAGACCAGCAAGCTGCAGGTCATAGATCCATCCTCCCCTTCCCCGTGGTTGAGACAGCCTGACTGTGTCCCCTTAGTCACTTGGCATCAAAACTCCACTTGGATTACACAAGCGAGGAGCTCTGAGCCATCTCTGGCAACACTTTTGTATGACTGTGCTCTACCAGAAGGGGACTCGGGGCCTCAGCTCCACGTTGTCCTCTTTCAACCATTCACTGGAGCGAGAGAGGTGAGCAATGCTTTAATTCCCCAAGTTTTCCTACTCCACTGAATTGCAAAAGCCTTGTTATTAGCTTTCCATATCCGAGATTAAACCCTGAATAGCAGCCAGGTGCTGCAAACTAACAAAAAGGAGAATTCCCCATCACATACTACATTTCTCTAGAGGGACCGACCTAAAATAACCAATTAAAATGTAGCTGCAGAAAACCCTGAACTATCACATTTAAATTCACAGAGTAACAGTAGATAGATCTTCAACACACAATGGTGAATCAATGAGAGAATTCATTTGAAATGGGATGGCTATGCAAAGAGGAGTTAGAATACTGCAAGGCAAGAGTTTTCCATTTCCAAAACTGAAAATACCATTGAAAAAAAAATAATCCTTGAAATATAAAATTTTACAATTTAACCATTTTTAACCATTTTTACTAGTTTCAAATAGGTGTGAATTTGAGTCTCAGAAACACCCCAACCTTCCTGAGCATATAAACATTTACACACACAGACATTTCTCTGGCAAGGTACACTGGGATGAGCTTTGCAGAAAGCAGCCCTTGAAGAAGGTGAATGAAAGGGCCCATCATAGAATCATAGAATTGTTCAGGTTGTAAAAGATCTTTAAAGATCATCGACTCCAACTGTTCACCTAACTCTACCAAGTCCACTGCTGAACCGTGTCCTTCAGCACCACATCTACACAGGTTTTAAACACATCTAGGGATGGTGACTCCACCACTCCCCTGGGCAGCCTGTTCCAGGGCTTGACAATGCTTTCAGGGAAGAAATTTTTCCTAATATCAACCTAAAATGTACTTGCTCTCAATACTTTTTTTATACACCAACAAGCCCAGCATAAAATTGAACATGGTCACTGCTGTTGTTTAACAAACTGCAGTTTCTATCTTTGTTTTTGAAGTCTAAAGAGGTTTGTGCTTGTTATGCAGCATCATTATACTTTCCCCATTCTATGAGAATGCTGTGAAGAGAAAATATTTTTGGACAAGACCTACACACACAATGGAAAGGAGAGAAAATGCATCTAATAAACTTTTGAATTGGTCCAAATTAAAAGTCAACATATACAGACTTATAAGGGTTCTCAACTTTATTCATTCACTGAGCAAGGGTTTCTGTCATACCTGCCACTGGGATTGGGACTATTCTGTCTGTGATTTAGCAAGTGGCCTGTAGCAAGGATGAGGTTTACTTACAGAGAAAAAGGCTTCCTCTATCTCTCAGTGTATTTTAAGCAGTTTAACACATCAAAACAAGGAAAACTAAGCTACTGGAGATGTCTATCTGTCTCTTTGTGCATCACCATGACTAAGCTCATGAACCCTTAGATTAAGGCATGGCAGGCAGTGTTAGCAGGCAGAACATCTTGTTTTTCTCTGTGTGACTATGTCACCAAACAAATAACAGTGTCAAGACCTAGATAAGGAACCAGATCAAAACGAAAAAGACAATTTATTGACAAAACTAACACAAAAGTTGCTGGCTAAAAGGCATTAAAAGCTATCAAATGACATTGACTTGAGTGAAACCTGACCAAAAACCAGCCAACAAACTCCCAGTCACAATCACTATTGTCTGTTTCATTTGTGCTTAATGTCAGGAAGGTTTGAGACACTCACAGAGATGGCCTGCTAGACACCCGCTCATTCCGTGATGGAGCTCACCAAGAGAATTTAGAACCAAACACTGTCACAGAGGCCTTCAAAAGGATACTGAGGAAACGAAGAATTTGGGTCCAAATTTTTAGTGCAAAAGATCAACATTCAATGATCCACTGCATATAGCTGTTCCCCAAGTTTTTTGATGTTAGTTCTCAGATTTCTAAAATAAACTTATTTTTATGCTAAGAAAAGAACTTCAGTAGGTCAAATATTATCACAGTGTTTTAATTGTGAGTGAATATTGACTTAATGATGGAGAACACTTGAAAAATAAAGAATGCTTTGAGTTGGAAGAGACCTTTAAAGAGACTTTTAATGAAAGACATAGTTTTGGCTCATATCAAATACTTAAATAATATTAAAATCCACATAGTTTATATACATTATATTCATATACAAAATAATAGCTGCTGGAAGGAAAGCAAAGGATTCAGTAGTTAAGAAACCATCTTGGAATTTGGGTAAATCATCCCCTAACATATTCCTGTGGATTTGGTGGCCAGTGAGGATTTTTTCTCTCAGGACTCAATAAAAAGTATTTCTTCCACCTTTCAGAAATGCTGTGAGATTAACACACTAATGATTGTTGCTAACTAAGATAAAAAGACGATGGAAAATGCATAAAGTTTCAGATTAATAAACAGCCAGGCCAATTAAGAGCAAAGTAACAAAATCACCAAGAAATAGGTAGTTAGCATGACCTGTATATGGGAAATATGGTTCTAGTGATAGAAGAATCAAAGGGAAACCAGTGCAGTACTTTATTCTTGCAGATAAAAGAGAAAAACAATCTAAAAGGGAGAATTTTGCACACACTCTGCACATCTACAGCTCTGCAGGACCACAGAGTTTTCAGTGCAGGAAGCAGCACAAATCATACAAATGTCAACAACATGGTGACATTTCATTTTTCATCAAGGTTTCACTTGCAAGGTGCAGCCCAGGCTTTACTCACAGTCTAATTTTAGGCACTGCTCTGTCCACAGAGTCTTTACAGAAAAAACTGAGGTCAAGCCACCAGAGTTCCAGGGACACCAGCTGATTCCCATCCAAAAAAACTGCTGCACTGGTTTCATGTCAGCATGGAAACACCCTTAAGTCAGAGCTTGCATGGATGCAATGACAGCACGAGGGCAGAGGGAGCTCAGGAATGAAAGGAAGATAAAGCATGGACATGAGCCAGATACAAATCCAAAGCCTCAAAATTCAGAAGCGTAACTGGAGGCCTAGATGTTGTTCGTGCACAGTATTCAGTAACACATACTGTATATATCATACAAGATTTATTTAAAATTTTGTTATGTTTTTGTTTTGTACCTGAATCAATCTTAGAAAGTAGAAACACCACAAACCCTTTTGACCCAAAAAAAACCTACTAACTCGTAAAGCCAGGTAAAACAGAATATGACAACGAGCTAGAAAAAGGAACATTTTTGCATGTCAAAATTAATAAATGTCATATTTTGTGCTCATACAGAAAAAAATGCAAGGTCACTTTCAGCAGATCCAGTACACTAGCATACTGTATGTTGAGGTTTAACATAATACAAAGCCATCTGGTATGGAAACTCCAGCTCAGCAGATGCATTTGGAAAACAGAGCATTCATTTTTATTGTGCTCTAAAATTAGATGTAAAGTGTGCTCAAAAGCATAACTAAAACAGATTGTCCCTTCTAGCACTTATGTTGCAGGCATAAATGAGGTCTGTATTTGTTGATACTGTGTTCAGACCTTTGCTCTGCTTACTATCCCTGTCCAAATACTAGATGGGAAGCTTCCTTCCCTCTGATAAACATAGCTTCAAACAATCATCTGCATGCTCCCTTATGCTTGCTTGGTGTTCAAATTTTCTGAAAAAATTATACTGTTTAGCTTTAAAGTTTGTGCTTTATGAAAATTCATTTAACTAGAGAAGCAAAGGATTACTAGTTGACTGATGTTTTCTGTTAATCTCATAAATTCTCAGTGTTTAAAGCAAAATAATTATACAAGGAAAAAAAAAAGGCAGACACATGTAAGACATTTACTCCTCTCAGTATTGAAAAAGCCACAGATCTGAGGCAGTAAAAACACCACCTCAGCACCCTATAAAAGTAACAAGTTCATCTAGAACTTGTTATTGTACATCCACATTTTTGGAGTTTCAGTATGACTGGGTTTTGTCGCTGGAGACTGGAAATTTGCTACCTTGAACACAGAAGACTATGACACAATCCTACTGAAAGCTTCCATACAAACCACAGTCATTTAAGAAGTGAAAATAAGTCTTGGTCCCTTATAAAATTTTAGAAAGACAAAATTTTCTACAGTGGTTTTCAGTCTCTGATCAGAGTAGTCTTAAAATCAGTATGGACAGTAACATGTCCTTTATATGGTGAAGAGGCAAGCTTAAAGAAAACTTCTAAAATTTGACTGCCTTTTCCATAAAACAGAAATAACCTGCAAGAGATTTCGAAGTCTTTTAAAAGCCTTAAGTTTTTTTTCTTTTTTTGCTTTGTTTTGGTTTGGTTTTTGGTTGTTTGTTTTTGGCTTGTGGGGTTAGCTTTTTCCAAAATGTACCCATATCCCATTCTAATTTTCTAGTGTTTGCAAAGACAATTCCCCACCACTATTGATTTTCCCATTATTTCTGCTCTACCATGCTTAGGTCCAGAGAGCCACAGCTTCAAACTGCTTTGAAACCTTCCTGGGGGTTACAGCACTTCCCTCCACTCCTGCTTCTGGATCCAGCCATCCCCTCCACACTAACCTCACTCATGACTTAGCTGATACAACAGCAGGGATGGGATCGCCATGACACCAGAGTCTTGTTTCTGTCCCAGACCTTCCAGCACAGATCCCAGCTTGACCCTACCAGGAAAGGATTTACCCATGCCTGAGCTGTTATGCTGCTGGCCCCTTCCCCTTTTTCATGAACTCCCTAAATTCAATCTCTCAACTTCAGAGCTCCTTTAATGCACTAGTCAAGCTACTATCCACAGTTTGTAATTCACAGCAGCTATAAAGCATTATATGATGGTCTCAATGAAAGGCTCTATATAAAAGAAAAAAATAAATGCATGAGTTGGATTGTGTGTCAACAGTATTCCTTCTTGGAAACACATCTTTATATTGAATGTCTGGGAAATGTGCAACACCGGCTGTATTTAACTTCCCTTCCTTGAACGTCAGGTTCACGCAGTGGCTCTCAAGATGGTTTCTTTTGTTGAAACAAACATAAACCAGTTTGATTCTGAAACAAACGAAAAAAAAGAACAAACATTAAATACTTTTGGATTTTCTTTTGTTTGCAAAGAATGGAAATATAATTACACCTGGAAGAGGTAAGGAACTGCTGAAAATCAAATCAATACTGAATCTGTGGGCCCAGAGCAAAAGGAGAGAGCAGTCTGAAAGCCTAATTATCTCAAAGGCATCTGAGATGTGCAATAAGGTTATAGAAATGCACTGCCTGTCAGCTTGCATTGCTTAAACACAGCTTATTGGTGGTTAAATCGGTAGTGCAGTCTGACTGGTTGAATATTAGCATTCAACAACATAATTTTGTCATCCAATAGAAAAATTGGATGGAGGCTGAGGATGGCGAATTAGCCTTGAAGTGAATAACTAAGTGAATGAAATATTGGAATGGCCCATCAGAAGTCATAACAATTCCAGCAGTAAGTGGGATGACTGCATGTTTTCTGTTAGAAGCAAAGAACAATTCAGGAGCTCTTAAGGTTTGACATTTACAGAAGGTCAGGCTACAGACTCTCTTCTGGCCCTAAATAATGCAAACAAATGGAGTTCTCTCTCTCATAAACTTTTGTTAGACAAGATACTCTTAAAATCTCTGGAGCTGTGCATAGACATACTGGATGAATATATTTCCATCTTTTAGACCAAAGGTAGGTGGTGAAAACAGAACACAATGCTACAGTTTTCAACAACATGCAATTTCACTGAGAAGCATTTCTTATTGCTCTTCTGAAAGGATATATATGATAACATAAGCAATAAGTAACAATGTGGTATCACTAACAGCAGCATTTGTACCATTTATTGATGGATGCTTTAGTGCCTGTATTTAATAAGGTCCTGATCCAGGATCTCACGGACTTCAGTGCTTTTCAAATCAAGCCTAAAGAACTTCCGATCACACTTTAGCACTAGTCAACAAAGAGAAACTGAGGCCAGGCCACCCCAGGGTCATAGTAGGCTGTAAGGAATATTAGTTTTCTCAAGAAACCCACAAATTACCTATAAAAGAAATAAAACCTTTCTAGAAAATTTCTAATCACATGGAGAGAAAGGCCTTGTTCTCAGACCCTGAGAGCAGTAATTTCTCTACTGCTTTCTTGGTAGACTGCAGACCAAAGCATTTCTTATGCAAGGATAACAGAATCAATTCTGTAATAAATATATATGTCATTATTTATTAATTATGGAAAACTTCACTTACAAGTTTATGTCTGGTGGAGATTTCTTCCTTTTATACATGTTTAATTGGCATGATTTAGTTAATTAGGATCTGTATTTCAGTGGTAGAAGAACTATTTAGATGATTATGTGAAACAGTATCAATACTAAGAACCACTTAATCCCAAATTTTATTTTGGTATTTATTTTCCTATGAAATATATCTAGATATTAAAGCAACATTTTCTACCAAATCAACTGCATTCTTGTGAAGGGCGAAAAAAAAAAATAAAACAAAACAAAACACAAATCAACCAACCAACTCACCCCCCTAAAGCTCCAATAAAATTAAGGAAACATAACTACAGCAACCTTCACCTAGAATATCATGCACTGCTGTCTCATTTTTCCAACAAAACTAAATTTCCTTAGGACAGAACCAAGGACAATTTCTCAAACCAATTCTGTGTCCTGCTAATGAAATTACCTCTGTGCTTGTAGAAAGGGACAAACCCTGTAAAATAGAGTACAGATGGGAAATACAGAATCATACTGCACTGTTGGGATTTTCATTTTTAAAACAGTATCTCAAAAAAAAGCTGAAGGCACACATTAAATTCACACTTACCTCTTGAAATTTGTTTCCTCAATGAATCCTCACGGTAACAAAAGCATCCGCCTTCCATACCTCAAGCAAGCACAATTTTGTTTTGGAAAATTGCTGCTCTCCTGCAAGTTCTTTGTCATGAAGCTTATATTCACACTTAGCTTAAATACTTAAATATAAAGTATATTAAATACTTAAACTATAAGGACACAGAATTGTTGAACAAAGGTATTGAAACATACTTGGTCTGGAATTATTCCAAACTTCACCCTCTTTGTGCTCCAGCACAAACATGTTCTCCACCAGAACCAGTCCTCTACCATACACTTCTCTCTACGGGAGACATGGTAGAAGCCCCTGGAACCATTCCATGGTAGTCATCCCTGGAACCATTCCAGGTGAGGTTGGCCAGATCTCTGAGCAACCTGCTCTAGTTGCAGATGTCCCTGCTCACAGCAGGGGGGTTGGACTAGGTGGCCCTGAAAGGTCCCTTCCAACCCAAACCATTCTGTGTGCTAATAAGATTTTGCAAATCTGTCTGGATACCTGTGATACTTCAGTAATAAAAAAAAAAATTTCAAATTGACCAACTTTCCTCCTAAAAAAAAAAATAACAAAATTGATGCTTAGACCCTCGGGGAATTCTGGATCTTGTAACCAGCCCCCTGCCACAACAAAATATATATATGTGCATGTTTTTCCATTGTTAGCTCATCTTCACCTTTCTTGATTAAACAGCAACAGCTACCATTAAGCTCCTGTAGCCACGACCCAGACTGCCCTTGTAACATGGGTCAAAGCCACATATAAATTAAAATAATGAAGCGGTGAACTCCAGCAACAAAGGTTTATTTTCTTCTTCAACATCCACAAATAACTCCTTGATTTTAATGAGCTTTTTCTCCATTTACAATGTACCCAATTCGTGAGCACTTCTTCTCTAAGCTTTACAATCGTGAGAAGCTTTAGGAAACCCCAAGTAAAGAGGTTGATAGAGCCGGTGTTGCTACAGAAAAGAGCAAGAGCTAATATATACAGTAGAGCTGCATTATATAGATTACTCTGGCATAAGATGATGACTTTTGCAGCTGCTTTCTGGAAGTAATTGAGTGACTATACATATGAAGTATAACTCAGTGTAATTGCTTTGGTTCGGAAGGAGGGGTGAGTGCCACTGGAAATGAAAGTTCTCATTTGCAAAAAGTATGATCTGAAGTTATACTTAGAATCATAGATTCATAGAATC
>NW_008615558.1:0-77456 GCF_000691845.1 Merops nubicus
CCGCTCTGGCTCCGGTGCGAGAGCTGCCGCCTCACGGTGGGCAGCGCTAACACACGAGGCCAGACGGTTTGTACCAAACGGGACCGGTCTGAAGGCCAGCAGCAGAAGCTGGGCACCCGCAGCACGCCGGGGGGGACAGCTCCATTCCCGCACCACCACCTGCAACTGTTTTCCAGGTTTTCTGCTACAAGTTGTTCACCCACGTTGCCGATGCCCTCTGCCTCCCCCACCTACCATCTGCTCATTACCATCTTCAATTCCAAATGTGTGTCTACATTTAGCCTGGATCTGGGGCTAAAGTACACAGCAGCTGCTCTGTCACCCAGGGACCTCTCCCCAGCTGAGAAGGGGGATTGGGAAAAGGAGAGGACGTACGTAAGTTGAAATGAAAATGGATTTAACCTAACAGCCAAACTAAAACAGATGCAAATATGAAATATACAAAATCATACTCAGCCCAGCAAACGTCTGTTGGTCACAATGAACAGGAACACAGGTCTCATGAGTAGACAAGGCCTTCCAGGGCTGGAGAGAACCAAAAGAAGCCTCTATGCTCAGCAAAACTTCCCCCTTTATCATGAGCATGACATTTATGGGATACACCTGTGGTATGGAATCCTTGGGTCCGCTGCCCTGGCTTTTGTCTCTCCCAGCTGGAGCTCTTGGCTAACCCCAACTGCTAACAGCCTGCAAGCCATGCCTGGCCTATGATTCTATCCCAGCAAAACCAAGACGATCTGCTTCTTATCTCAATGTGAGATACTCTCTTTGTGTCTTTTCTATGTGCTGCTTCAGCCATGTAATCTGCTTCCTCCATACTGCCAAAAATAGTAGTTTGAACTTTCAGTATCAAAAGATTTGCTGGAAAATACTCAGCCTTTCAAATATAACACTGGACTTTTTATTTTTCTTTCTTTATTGAATAAAAGCATCATCCCAAATATTTTCCTTCTATGATGGATATGAAAAAGCACATTCTTTTGACTGTTCAGAAGGTTTTGTTCCCATCTTTACTACTCAGTGATATTTTATATGGCTCCACCTCCCAGTATCATCATGGTCATCTGTGATCCTTTTGCTAATAATTTTCCACCTACAATCCTAAACCTAAAATGAAAAAATTACAGGATGAGAAATTGTATTAGAGAAGTGGTTTGATTTGGAGAAGGAACCTCCTTTCTCATTACGGGAAATCACTGCAAGTTCCATCTCAAATTATTTTGAGTAAGTAAAACTCAATCTGATTTTCATGAAGAAAACAGGACTGGAAAGTTTCCAGCACCTCAGGGTCTTTGTTGTAGTGAGGGGCCCCAAACCAAACACAGTACCTGAGGAGTGGCCTCACCAGGGCTGGGTCCAGGGGCACAATCACTTCCCTAATCCTGCTGGCCACGCTGTTTCTTACACAAGCCAGGATGCTGTTGGCCTTCTTGGCCACTTGGGTACACTGCCGGCTGGTGTCCAGCCAGTTGTCAGTCAGCACCCCCAGGTCCTTTTCCACCAGGCAGCTTTCCAGCCACTCCTCCCCAAGCCTGTAGCGTTGCCTGGGGTTGTTGTGGCCCAGTTGGAGGACCTGGCACTTGGCCTTGTTGAATGTCATACAACTGACCTCATCCCATAGATCCAGCCTGTCCAGATGCCTCTGTAGAGCCTACACTCCTTCAGGCGTCTTTCTTTGTGTGGTGGTGGTGGTGGTGGTGTTTCATTCTTGTTTTTTTTTTTCCTTTTATTTAACTACATATCAGGATGACAACAAGGAATGCCATGTCCAAAGAACTCCATGAAGGAATTTCTTGCATAAAAGGCAAGCCTCTCACTTGCTTCATTGTAATCCTTATTTAATAAATGAAGTTGGGTCTCAAAACCATTAAGGAGTTCAGTACCTGTTTCCCAAGAATCAGCAATGTACACTGCTAGAGCAAGGCTGGGAGGTGTGTGGGACAAAAGTAGTGTTCCTCTTGATCAACATGAGGAGTAGCTCTCAGGGGACTGTAAAAGGGTGGGAGGAGACAAAAGAGAAAGAGATGAAGTCTCACACTCGATCACATTTGAGGAGGAAACTTGGAACAATGATAATTAATGACAGAATTTTATGCAATAAGATGAGTCTCAAATGCAGGGTTTTTTTATTAATGTGCCAAAGAGGAGCAGTGCCAAGTGGGACTGCAGGACAGGCTGGGTACTTGTCCTTTCTCTCCTTGTTTCATGACTTTACACACTGGACCCGATGCTATGCATGTGCTGTGTGAGTTGGGAAGGACAACTGAAATACACGTAGGCTGACGTGAAGCAGAAGATGACTTTGTGACACTGCTGAGCGTCCCTAGCAAAGAAGAGATCTTGCTGGATGTTTGGAAATGTTCTCCATATTTTCTCACTGTCTATGATCCTCTGATCTCTGTATGAACATGGGAAAGTTAGCGATTCTGCTTCTCTGCTTGCAATAGACCTAGATGTTCGTTATCATTCACTCTCTTCTTTTTAAACATGATTTTGATAAAAGAAGGAAACTTGTTTTGTTGTTTGTTTTTTTTTTTTCCTGAGGAGTTTTTGATCAGCTGAGATCCAAATGGAATTTCACATAGAAGACATGCTGAAGGAGCTAGAGGAAAAACATCCTGTCCATGCTTATCTAAAATCAGAACAGTGAGCAGATTTTCAGGAGCTGCTCCTCCTGATGCCTTGTCATACAAGAACAGTGAAGGATCGAGAAACACACCTAATCCAGACACTCTGGATTTTTCTCAGCATTTGCTCAAATATTAAAGATTTTGGCTGTCCTCTGCCTCCTCCCAGCCCCCTTCCCTTTCAGCCTCTGGGAGCGAGCCGCCCGTTGTCTGCTGCCCGGGCTGTGCCAGCGGAGGGCACCCCAGCACTGCCTCGGCCACACCGGACCTTGCCCAGGGCTTCAGGTCAGGGTGGGATTCGGAAAAAAAAAAAAAAAAAAGTGTTTGAAACCAGCTGCATAACCTGTTTCACCCAGATGCTGCTACAGGATTTCTCAGCATTTTATGCATTTTCCCCTTCTGTGCCCTTAGAAATGACCTTCATCGATTAAGGCCCAGGCTACATGTAAAAATGGGAGCAATCCTAAATTGCTCCAGTTTGGTCAGCTGAAGTTCAGCTTGTCTTGTAGCTCTTTGCACATAACCACCCTTCCATATATCTTAACTGCTTGCTAGTGCCGGCTCCACTCCTCCCACCAGTGGGACGTTTTGCTTGTGCTCAGGCTTACTGTAGAGTAGTCAGGGAAAGGAACCATTTAAAGTTCACCTAGCAATGTGACCTGTTTTTTTTCCCTTTCTATTTTCCTTTCCATTCATAGCTGCAGGTATCAGAAATTTGAGAATGTTTCATTTACTATACATGACTCATTTGACAGCTATTTGGGATGGCATAACCTACACTGTAAGATCAGTCTCCAATGAAGGAAGTCAACCTGAAGAAATCGAACTAGTCAACTTCTGTATCTCCAGTGATGCTGTGAAAATTCTAGTTAAGAGTAGTTACGGTGATTTTATGAACAGAATATGTTTATTTTGACAATCAAAACTTAATTCTATAACGGAAGAAAAAAGCATATAAGGATAAAATCAGAAACACTTAGGTTCACAATGAATTTCAGCTAGCAGGGATACAAAATGCAGTAAGGAAATTTTATATAAAGCTTTTATATAAATCATAAGTATAAGGAGTACACAAAAGAGAAAGATAAACTATTGCATAGCTCTGTAAAAAAAATGAAATGGGAAAGCAAACAATGGATGATGCAAGCAAAACCGGTTTTCAAAGTTGTTTTTCCTTCACTTATTACCAAAAGATTCATTCTGATAAGGCACCTACTCAAATAATTGTAACCAGGTCAATGTAGTACAAAGAAGAATAAATATAAATTAACTAAACCAGATAAACTCAGGTTAGAAGAACTTAGGGAAATTCACAATTAAGTATGTAAGGAACAAACTGAAAAAATCACTGAAACACAGAAAATTGTCTCCAAAAATCTGTGGAGGCAGGAAAGTGGAAAATTCAGTATCTTGCTTGAAAGGAGGAAGTTATAGACAAACCAACCTCACTTTGATACCAAGAAAAATCTTGAGGCAGATTATCACAAAAACATCTTTAAGTCCTTAAGTGATAGAAATAAAAGGTAGTGTGAAAAAAACATGATAGACCTTTCCTGGGAACAAGGTAATTAAGATTGAGAAGAGAAAAATATAAGTCTATATGACAATTCAAAAGTGGATTTTAACAGTGTCCTATAAAAATATCCTTAACAAGAAGCTAATTAAATATACATATATATATATAGAATGGGTGCACAACTGCTTAAAAAATTACTTCCGAAGGGTTATCACAAATGTTTCACTACGAAGGAACGTTTTGATATAAACAGTTAAGTCCTTCCTTGTTCTCAGCAATATTTTAACTGATGGCTTAAATGACAAAGTGGAGGAAAAACTTACAAAATTTCATACAAAACTGAGCTTGGAAGGCTTGCAAGCCTTGTTAGAATGCAAAACCATAAAGTGGATGTATTTCAGAGGTGGTCCAAAAACAACAGTATGGAATTCAGTATAGACAGATGTAAAGGGCATGAGACATCAATTTAATGAATATAAAATGGAGATTAACCTGTGCAGCAGGACAGAAGCAGGGGTCTTCTACTGAAGACTGGAAATGTCATGCTATTGCAAAAAATATATGCTTGTGTGCCCTGAGCAATAAATCTGTGCCCAACCTTGGTATCATAATTAAGAAAGGCATAGAGAAATTGAGAGAGAGCAAGAACAGCTGGAGGTTAAGAAAATGTGACTTATGAGGAATGGTTTAGTTTTACTGTGATTGAGTGAGAAATCTGAAAAGATAAAATAGAATTCTTTATGTTCTTTAAACACTGCTACAGAGATATTATATTTTGTCCACTGGGAGAAGAAAGTCACTAAACTTGAAACAAATAATGATTTGATTGGATATTGGCAGAAGCTTTCTAAAGCCAGGAAGCTAAAATAACACCTAGGCAGAATACAGAAAATTTTGAAGAGCAAGACAGATAAATATGTATCATGAATGACTCAGGCTCATCAATATCATGCCCCATTACAGCTGGGGTCCCATCTAGTCCTATCTAAGGTCTCACCTAGTCCCACTCTTCCACAATTCTCCTATCCTGTAAAATACACATTTTTAAGTCATAACAAAAAAAACCTGACAGCTTTGTGAAGCAGGAAGTTGAAGTCTCCAAGCTCCTCACCACTTGTTTAGCCAGCAGACTATAAATCATACAGAAACGTTACTCCAGCTCTTCTGGCTGGCAAGGTCCTTTATTTTATCAGTTCCTGGAGACAATTCACAACATGAGATCACAGTCTGCATTAGAGAGGTATCAGAAAAGCAAGAAAAACCTGGAGGCTTTTAAAAATCTTGTCTTGCTGTTCATCAAAAAAAAAAAAGCTAAGAAAGTTGCAATAAAAGACAAATCATGCTGCACTGAAAACATGTATAAAAAGCTTTTTTCCTCCCATAGCTCAGAATCTTCGTAACTTACTAAAACTGAACTTATCTGATTTGCTGGAAAATTACTTAGAAAAGCTGGAAAAGATGCTATCCACAGACTTGGTAAGCCAGAAGATTTCTTTAGATAAATCATTTAAATTGCTAATGAGCTTCAATTCTAAGACTTATCTAGATAGAAATTCAATAATACTTTCCTCCTTTAAGTAGGATATAATTGGTATCCTGACCCATTTCCTCTCAGTGAATGGGAAGTTTTCAGAAGTGGGGAACATTGCATGCAATTGGCTGGTCTGTCTTTGCTATCACAGAAACAGTCTTGGAGTCTTCAACCTACCAGTATTTTCTTCACTGTTGAAATGTGACTTGGTTTAACTTTTCAAGTGATTTTACAGTAAAATGTTATAACAACAGCAGAAAAAAAATTACACTTATTTTCATTTTGTTGATGGCTTAAATGTCCTATCTGGAATGAAAGTGCTGATGCTTCCCTGAGGAGATGATGTAAAGGTTTGCCTAACAAAATTGTTAGAATGACTGGAAACAATGCCAATGCTAACAAAACTTGGACTAAGGAAATAAAGCCTCACTGATGTGGAGGTCAGAATTCTGGGTAAGTAAAGACACTGTGGATGAGCAAAAGCTGAAGGACAAAACTCCAAAACAGTCCAGGAAACCCAGCAACTTTTAATAATGTAAGTGCAATAGTATCAAGTCTGAGTAGGAGATAGACATTAAGATATATATGGAGCATTTGATGCCCCCATTTCTACTTAACACAGACCATTTTTTACTGCACAAGTACTGCAAGGAAGACTGCAGGCAACTGGAGATTCCTGGTGAAGAAACCCAGCCTCCAGGTCCTCACAGTCCACAAATACGCCATGAGAGGACCATGTACACAGACAGATCTAAACACAGCAAAAGAAAACAGAGGAGTCACTTGGCCACTTCTGCAAAAAGTGGTGGCTTACCAAAGACAGCAGACTCTTGTTTCCCATCTGCCACTGGAATAAAGGTATAGGAGCAGCAGTCAGAGCTGCTGTTTCACTTCTCTGGGCAGTGTTGAACCATGGCTGCTTGTACATCAGTCCATTAGCTCTGTTCTCTCCCCGTATGCATTTGCACTCGTGAGTTCTGGTTTGTGCCAGAGAGTGCTCCAAAGCTGTTTCTTTCATCTCCCTGTGCTGTGCCAGTGGAAAGAAACACAGCATTCTCCTTGCAGTGAGGATCTTTCAGAGGCATGAGCCCAGTTCAGCCAAGCACTGAATTCAACGGAAATGCTTAAGTTATCTCCATTAACAAAATCTAATCAAATACCTTAAAATAAATTTTTTTTTCCCCTAAGCAACAAAACCCAATGTTAAATATATAGACTGAAAAGTGAATAAAGATGAATAAAATAGAAAAATGGATTTAAAATTCCTAGGATGAGTCTGTGAAAAGAGACATGTGGATTTTTGCAGTAAATATTTTTTATTTTGATGCAGAAAGGAGATCTCAAAGTAGAACAGTTTAAAGAAGATAGTATCATCAGCATTTATGAATTTCAGTCCTTTCAGTTTCTTAGTTGCTTAGCAGAACAACTCTGTGCTTCAAATCTCTATTTCAGATTGGTCAAAGTGTGAAAGAACAACCAAGCTCTCGGTAACCCCTGCATCTTTCTTCCCACAGCTGTATTTGGTTTCTTTTCCATCCTACTCCCCCAGCATATTATACTTCTCACCAAAGGCTGTAGTTAATGTTCTTTACAGTAGAAACAATGAAAAGGTGAAAAATTTTTACCTTTTTTATTCTGTGTATTCTTTTGTTTACTCTTTGTCACTGGCACTTGATGCTGCAGATCAAGGCAAATTTCTTGCCCTCCACAGCTTTGTTCTGTAAGAAAAAAGTAGAAAAGCACACTCTATTTTCTGCTGGATATTGAATTGCAACTTACTGAATGTTCTTATCTTGAGTGTATAATTCCACTCTGACAGTTATGACATATGACACAAAACCAAAGACCTCTATTAAGGCCTCACAATTAATGTACTAGGATGTGGATAGGTGTTTGAAATGACCAACATATCTTCAAAGGACTTAATTCTCCATTTAAAGGTACTTGCAAAAACTCAGATCTGGAAAGCAGCTGACAGAAAAGGGTTAACAGGTATTGCTGAACCTGAAGAAGAATGGCTGCATAGTCCAGGCATGTGGCCTTTTAAGGACGAGGTCTTGGACAATATCTTTACCACAGGATACTGGCAAAAATTCAGTCTTGGAGTTTGAATGGAGTGGGTGATCCTTTTTTTTTTTTTTTTTGAGGATGATGGCAATTAAGGGACCTTATGAAGAAACTTAGGGGAAAAAAAAAACAGGAGCTCAGACAAGATGCTCAGAAATTAAAATGACCAAGAAAATATTTGCTTTCTACTCCAGGTGGCTGTGCAGGTTTGTTGACAGTTAGCATCTCAGTCATAATAGGACCAAGCTGGTAACAGGAGCTATTGAGCAGGCAGATTTGGGTAAGGCCTAGTGAGAAAAGAAGAGCCAGATGAGTGCTTATGTCTGATGCTATGACAAAAACCAAAGGACTAAGCGAGCACTGAGGCCATCACCTTCCTAGAGCTATTAATGGGATACATGAAGTTTTTCAGTGGAGAGAAGGAAAGGAGAAGAGAACAGAAAAGTCCATGAAGTTACAAAAATGAACAAATGATGTTGCTCAGATACTTGTGGACAAATCTGTACAAGTTTGATTTGACTGGGCTATCAAACTGAACTGCTGACTTCACTGGGTTTTAGGCTCTCATTGCCTATTCAACCTTATTCTTTCAGTCTAAAGACCATTCTGTTTTCTATGAAAATATTAACAAAACCACCCATAATTTAATTACTGTAAGTAAAGGACTATTCTTCCCAATGTGCTGTGCAATGGCAGCTTTTTGCCCTCACTTTGTGCTAAGGTAAGCAAATACACATAGTCTGTAGCAATGGAAAATCAGGTGCTAGCAGTGTGCAAAATTACCTTGCATAGAGAACTCCGGTCTGTTCCATGTCCTGTGAAATTAGAAAACAAGTGCCATTAACTTTAGTCCTTGGAGGAATCCTTTCATTCTAGGAAGTAGTGGAAGAGTCTTTGTTAGGACTGTTCATAGGGGGGAAAGGCAAGCAGCCAGAGAACAATGGTTTGACCACTTTCAAAAGCAGATCACTGAGCCTTTGGAAGAGGGTTCTAAAGAGTCAATCACAGCCTGTGGACAGCCTCAACCCTACCAGAAGAAAGGCATATTAGGACCAGACCCTGGTGGTTCCACAGCTGAACCAGTGACTAAGCCTACATTTTGGTGTGCTGCCTTCCTCACTAAACCAGCACATTTCAGTACCTCTACAAAATATTCTACAAGTGAAAAATTAAGCAACAGTGTCCTCTCCTCCATCCTGTAAAGCAAAGGAGCCTGAGGTATATATAAAGCTGATTTTTCACATTCTCTAAGTTGCTTCCACCAGTTTTTATCCACAATAATTTGGATCATATTCTGTCATATTTTGTATGTGCTTGCAGTAAGCATGGTAGCACTGCCTGCAAACATGAACAATTTCATGATTGTTTTAACAGTCTATCCCTTTCCTTCCTGAAGGTCTGATGATTAACAAGCTGAGTTATAATGCTATTGCTACACATTCACAACTTAGGGATAAAAAGATGCTGATGAGATACTTAAAATGTCAAAACATAGATATATAGAAAGCAGGAAACTGCACCCTACAGAAGATTATTGTTCATTGTTACAATACTCCATAGTGTGTGCTTTCAGTGATTTATGAACCATCATTTAATCTGCCTCCCCAGCCCTCTGGATCTGAATTAGTCTCTTGATAGCTCTGATTAACTTGGACCCCTTCAGTCATATAATGCTGTTTTTGCTTGTAGATAAGCAGCTTTTGGTTCGTTGTATTTGGACTGTTTCCCAACAGTGGTATAAATGTGTCCTTAATGCTTCTTACAAGTTTGTTAATAAGATTAGAAGGATGATTGTAATATTTGTTGATTACTATCCAGTATACTGCTAATCCATTCTGGTGGTGAGGAAAGGGAAGTGCACAGCATGGATTTGAACATAAATCTCAAACAGTAGCACTTGTTAACTTTCAGCAGCTTATGTATGTTATTGTGCTCATTGCCAATTAAAATTCTTAAACAGAAAGCTTGCTTCACCCTAAGCTTGACCTGCCTCATATGATGCACTGAGGTGGCAATTTCCTTGAATTAGGGTAGTTTGGGCATGTGACAAGTATTCTCTGATCACCTTCCTTACTGTGAGTCTCTAATAACTAGTTAGCACGCAAGAAGAGCATTAACGTCCTTATTGTGTTACTCCTCTTGTGTGAGAACATAATGGGTTCCAGTGGGAGGAAAATAAGATTGGAACTATTTCTAACCACAGAGATTCCTTCACATTTGGCAAGCAGCCCTTTAAATTTACTCCTCTGCATTTGCTTTCCTTTTCTGCTTTAACTTTACTCCTTTCTACTCCCATTTTTCCCCCCTGTGAATCTTCCCCGACATCCTCTTTATACAAAGATATTTTCAACAAAATCTATTGAACTAAAGTTTGAGTGGGATGTTAGAATGATCAGGTTACTTTTGTGGGAGCTGCAACTGCTCAAATTCTTTCAAGGCTGGGACCTCAAATATCATCTTGAGATTTAAATCAGATGCCAAAAGGCAGAAAATAACAATAAGAACAGATTTGTCAGTGTTAAAACTGACAGAAAAAAATTTTCTCCAAATTACAAAAATATAATATGGAAAACAGCAAAAGGCTGTTCCTTTTCAAGCCCACAAATATCCTAGTATCCCCAGAGAAATCTCATTAATCTGGATATACTTGCAGAAACCTACCTACTCCTAGACCTTCCTCATTGCACACGGGTGTCTCAGGAGCTCTACTCAGAAGCCCTTAGGTTCTCTATTTAAAATTACCCCAGGCCACTTCCAGTTGATGGTTTGAAGGTACAAATATGGAACACACTCAGCTCAGCACTGCTAGTAGCAACAGTGTCTTGTTGAAAAAGTGGTAGGAGCTCACACACTCAGGGCACGTCAGGTCACAGATAAGCCTAAAAAAGGCCTGAACAACCCTTGTTCTTAATGCATTAGAAAATTAGAGTGAATTTGCATGATTGGTAGGAAGTAAACCTTTTTTAGAAAGAAAAGTAGCAAGGGTGACTAGGAGGTTCTTCCACAGGCTTTAGGACAAAACCAAGTACTTCACTGAGGGCACAGCCTGGAAGACGAGTCAGTGTACTAACACACCACAGCAGTCCGGGTTACGCCGCTGGAGCATATTAACCAACTCATAAGCAGGTATCTTCCCCAACTTGAGGAATTTTCACTGGGAGATTGGCAAAAACACACCCATCCAGGCCAATGCTCATAGGCTGTTATGCACAGTTATGTTCCACGGACATCACCGAGAGTTTCTCTGGTATCTCAAGTGGAGCCTGAGCTTCACTGCTCCTTCACTTCCCTGGACTCTTAAACATGCATGGTCTCATCTTTTGCAGTGTACCAATGCTAGTCTGTGCCTGGCACAGAATCATCCTTAAACTGTTGTATTTCTGCTGACCATAAGAACAGAAGAATTTTTTTGGCAAAATTTCAACAAAAATTTCAGATCAAAGGGAAATTAATTACTGAGCCACTGCTCTACATAAACAATCAATTACTCTACTACTGCTAGATTAGAAATCAGGAATCACTCCTGAATATTAGTTTCATTTCAAGCAGGAAACTTTTTATTTACATCAAAATGATGCAAGAGGAATTTGTTTTTACATTAAACCTGGCATTAAGGTTCCATTTTGAAGCCTGACCTGGCTCCAGCAAAAAATCCATGATAAAATTTGAACCTACACTTTATGTAGAGGAAAGAGAGCTTTCTTTTTGAAAATACAAAGTGATCTTCACGCATTGTCAACTGCAAGAGCAAGTTTGCTAGCCAAAATGCTAAAACAAAAATGGAATGGCAAGCTGAACGTAAACCATCCCATCTTCCGCCCTAAGGACAAAATAGAGAACATTTCCCCTACAGACTTGATTAGCAAAAGCTTTGTGACAAACTGTTTTGCCAATGACCAGGCCCAACAAGAACGATAACACCAGCAGGGAGATGAACCAATATGCAGACTGTATTGTAGACAGAAATGTTACTATAGGAATGACCGCCAGGGGTACAAACAGGTCAACAAGCTCAGACATGATCAGCGCCACCTCCAACGATCCCACAAACAACATGACTCTGCCCACAACAGGTGGTACAAACAGTGACCTGAGGTTGCCCACAGTTGGCATGAGAAACAGCCAGACCAGCCAGTTAAACACATGAGAAAAAGGTGCCCACATGGCAACTCTCACCCAATCGACCTGCGTTCACAAAGGCCTAAACAGACCAGGGCCCAGCTCCAGGAGAGTCAGGAGGTCTGCCCTGAACCAGGAAGCTCTGGGGAGTGCACTCCACAGACAGACACTCCTGACTCCCTGCCAGTGGTCCCAGCTTTTATCCCCAAGCACACACCTGACCTTTGTCAACTCAATGCGGGACCCCTGGGGCTCATTTCCCTTCTGGCTCTCCCTGCAGGGCCGGCCGCACCCTGGGGGGAAGCTATAAGGCAAACTCACCCCTCTGTATGAAGGGCTGTGGGAATCACCCATATGTCAACCTTAATTCAGGGGCTTGGGGTTCAAACCCCAGCATTTCACAAACTAAAATTATCTGAATTGTACTTGGGCCAGTATGACTTTATTTAGCAAAGGCTCTAAGAAAACTTGACATTAACTTCATGTTACTGTGGGAACTTGACAGAACCCACAGGTATATGTTTTCTTTTCTTAAAGGAATTTTTCAGAAATAAGCACAAAAGGTAACCTAAAAAGACACTTTTACTATTCTTTGCTTAGTATGATTGGTGCTGTGTATTTCTATTTTATTTTAGTTCAGAATCGTCAATAAAACACATAAAATAGACACAGATACTGACTCACATTTCTTTCAATGAACAGCATATGCTGGAACTTTTCTGACCCTAGAATGTGTATCAGCTAGTTCATTATCTGCTCCAGCGCTCCCAATAAATTATGGGTCAGACTTTTGTATCTATCAGCAACCACTGGATGTCACTGTGTTTCCACAAATGCAGCTAAAACGGGCTGGATTTGTTAAGAGAGAGCAAGCGTATCAGCTGCAGATAACACATATTGTGTCTTTTTATGGAACTGTCATGTTGCTTATTCTCTCGTGTAAACAAATCTCTTTAAAGATCCCAACTTGCGTATACGGAACAGAAACCCAGCAGCCAACCGGGAGGTAGCCCCAGGAAAAAGAGAGAATGCTTCATTTGCTTTGTGTGCAATCTGTAGCTGTAATTGCTGACACTAGCACAGATGTAGTTCATTTTACATTTCTTTTTTTGAAATGCATTGGCTACATTTTTGTCCAACCTCTGCAAGCACTGTATTATTAAAGCCTTATACCTTATTGCAGTTAGAGGCCATTCTCCTTTAAAAGATTCATCGTAGCTATAAATATCAACTTCTGCATGGAATTCAGGCTGTAAACACCATGCTCCAGAGAAAAGTTCTTTCTTCAGGAAATAGTTTTTAAAAACTGGTTGTGGCACAGAAGAGCTCAAACCCCTCTGTTTCACCAGCAGCTTTCACTCCAGCCAAGGCAGCAGAGGCCAGGATGACTTTTAGGCTCTAGACAGACCATTGTACATATTACGCCCCTCAAATACTTCCCCAACTATTTAGATTTCAGAAGGTAGAGCACAGCTGTCAGTGAGGGTTACCATGAACGGCCCACAGGGACAGCAGAAACGAACCTCACCCAGCACCAGCCCAGCCTGGAGCTGAGCTGGGCTCCTGTCAGCAGGGGCTGGAGGGTTGTTGCAGGACTGACGGAGCTAGAAAAAGAGCCTTCTGTCAGAGGAAGAAGGAACCTGAATCCTGGTCACCATGATACATTAAAGTCCTCACTGAAGAGTCCAAGTATGCGAGTGGCCTCTCACCGTCTTTTTTCCATATAATTCATGGAATCACAGAATGGTAGGGGCTGGAAGGAACCTCTGGGAATTACCTAGTCCAACCCCCCTGACAAAGCAGCTTCACCTAGAGCAGGTTGTCCAGGACCATATGCAGGTGGGTTTTGAGTATCTCCAGAGAAGGAGACTCTACAACCTCTCTGGGCAGCCTGTTCTAGTGCTCCAACACCCTCACAGTAAAGAAATTTGTCCTCATCTTCAGATGGAACCTCCTGTTTTCCAGTTTGTGCCCGTCCTATCTCTGGGCACCACTGAAAAGAGACCAGCCCCATCTTCTTGACATCCACCCTTCAGATATTTATAAGTGTTGATAAGGTCTCCTCTCAGTCTTCTCTCCTCCAGACTAAACAGCCGCGGGTCTCAGCCTTCCTGCATGAAGTGGACAGTTGAGTCTCTTAATCACCTTCGTAGCCCTCTGTTTGACTCTCTCCAGTAGTCCCCTGTCTCCTGTGAACAGGGAAGCCCAGAACTGGACATAGTGCTCCAGATGTGGCCACACCAGGGCAGAGTAGAGGGAGAGGAGAACCTCCCTGGACCTGGTGGTTACCCTCTTCTTAAAGTACCCCAGGATACCATTGGCCTTCTTGGCCCCAAGGTCACACTCCTGGCTCATGGTGAACTTGCTGTCCACCAGGACTCTAAGCTCCTTCTCCATAGAGCTGCCCTCCAGTAGGTCAATCCGTAACCCGTACAGGTGCTTGGATTTATTCCTTCCCAGGTGCAGAACCCTACATTTGCCCTTCTTGAACTTTATTAGGTTCCAGCTCTCCAGCCTGTCCAGGTCTCACTGAATGGCAGCGCAGCCTTCTGGTGTGTCAGCCTCTCCTCCCAGTTCTTCATCACCAGAAAACTTGCTGAGGGCATGCTCTGTCCCTTCATTCAGGTGACTGATGAAGTGGTTGAACAGGACTGGACCCAGTACTGACCCCTGAGGAACACCACTAGCAGCAGGCCTCCAAATGGACTCTGCACCACTGATCACAACCTTCTGAGATCTGTCATTCAGACAGTTCTCAATCCATCTCACTGTCCACCCATCTAACACACACCGCCTTAGCTTACCTATGAGGATGTTATGGGAGACGGTGTCAAAAGCCTTGCTGAAGTAAAGGCAGAAAACACCCACTGCTCTCCCTTCATCTACCCAGCTAGTCACACCATCATAGAAGGCTATCAGATTAGTTAAGCGTGATTTTCCTTTGCTGAGTCCATGCTGAGTATTCCTGATAACTTTCTTTTCCTCCATGTGCTTTGAGATGACCTCCAGAATGAGCTGTTCCATCACCTTTCCAGGGATGAAGGTGAGGCTGACTGGTCTGTAATTTCCTGGGTCCTCCTTCTTGCCCTTTTTGAAGACCGCAGTGCCATTGTTTTTCCTCCAGTTGTCAGGCACCTCTCCCATACTCCATGATCTTTCAAAAATAATGGAGAGTGGCACTGCAACAACATCAGCCAGCTCCCTCAGCACTCATGGGTGGATCCCATTGGGACCCATGGATTTGTGGATGTCCAGTTTGTCTAAATGATCCCTAACCCAATCCTCATCAATCAGTGGAGAGTCTGCCTACCTCCAGATTTTCTCTTACCACCAGTGACTGGGATTCCTGCAGGCTGGTCTCACCAGCAAAGAACGAAGCAAAGAAGGTGTTTAGCATCTCTGCCTTCTCTGTATCCTTCATCACCAGGGTACCCATCTCATTCAGCAGTGGGCCAACATTTTTCCCTAGTCTTCTTTTTGCTACTGATGTACTTAAAGAAGCCTTTCTTGTTGTCTTTTACATACTTGGCCAGCTTTAAATCCAAGAGGGCCTTGGCCTTCTTTGTTGCATCCCTGCATATCCTGACAATGTCCCTATAATCCTCCCAAGTGATCAATCCCTTTTTTCACATACCATAAACTTTTCTTCCATATGAGTTTTTTTCAGTAGCTCCTTGCTCATCCATGCAGGCCTCCTGCCTCCTCTACTTGATTTTTTACTCAAAAGAACACACTCAGATTGAGTTTGATTCTGCAATGTATTGTTCTCATTAGCTGCACATATGCAATCCTCAGAAGAAATACGTGGTGATACTTGCCTGGCATTTGTAGACTTAACACCAGCATAAGCAGAAAGTATTAAGACTGGCAGGTTCTCCTGAAGATATGAGATGTAACATTCCTTCAGCGTGGCTCCTGTGGTTACCACAGAGCAAGCACAGAAAGTGCTGGTAAAGTGTTTTGTTTTTTTTTTTTTATTTAGAATCAAATTCATGTGATACATTCATCTATCTGAAGCATTTATAACAGAGACAGGTAGCTGTCGGTATCAATAACAATATTCTGATTGATAATCACAGCAAGAGAGGCAGGAAGGCCCATGTCCTGATGAAAACAACAAAGAGAAGTACTGGCTTAGTGTGAGCAATAGCACAGATTGAAGCCTTGAGGCTGTGGCTACAATTGCCTAAAACTTAGTTTCTTGTGCTTTGAAACACGGAAGATTTCCCCTCTGATCTGGAATGGAAACTACAGTCCCGGCCCCTCACTCCAGCTCCGGCAGCCTGCAAGCGGCAGCGCCTCCACTGGGCAGCCAGTCCTGCCGCGGGGAGAGGGGGAGTCCTGTGAGCCCCGCCTGAGCGGCTCGGCTCCCAGTGCTCCTGTGCTCTCTGTGACAGCCCGGGGGATCGGCAAGAAGGGAAGCCTCCAGATGGACAGGCAGGGACTTGAGATCCTGAGGACCTCTAACCAGCAGCCAGGCTGAAGAGCAGGCACTTGGGCTTTGCATGTTCTGTACACATAGAGTCATTCTATGTGGGGGCAACTGCCAGTCTGCCATTAGCCCATCCCCTGTCCAAAAGTGAATATGCTCTCTCAAGACCCAGATCAGGTCTATACTTGTGGAAGCAATATTTATGAAGAACTGCTCTCTGAGGTGCTGCTCCTCTCTTCCCAAATCTCTAACATCAACATCCTCATCCTCCGTCATGACACCAAGCACAGACAGGTGCCGTTTGGCCCTTCCCCTCTCCCAGTGAGGTTTTGCAGGGATGGAAATGAGAGGAGCAGTCCTGGTGTTACCAGGATGGAGCCTGTGGTGCTGTCTCATTTTTGCTCTAGTCTCCTTCTGTCAGGATGGCCAAGCAATGGACCTTGCTTGTTCTTTGCAGAAGCTGTCACCAGCTGCAGTAGCCCAGAAGCAGGGCTGTGAAGCCAGCAATCAATTAGTGGGATTTATTCTGAATATTTTGTCAAGTGCTCTCTTCTGCAAACCACCTTTCTCTTCACAAACTGTAAACTTCAGGTCTTCAACTCCTTCCAACTCAACTTATTTTAAGTTTTGCCAGTGCTGGAAATGCAGACTCCTCAACAGCCCGCTACATGAACTGTCAGAAAACTGGGCAAGTTTTTAAAGGAAATATGACTGTGATTCAGGAAAAGATTGTTGAAATCAAACTGTTTCCAAAGAATATGTTGTTTCTGACAGATCAGCATTTTCCAATGACATTACATTCTGTCCTCAAATTCCTGATCAACTCCAGTCAGGTCTTGGTTCTGCTTTGGTGACAGCAATGAGATCATCATCCAGTCATGCCAGTCATCAAGTCCAGTGTTGTAAAAGGACCTTTCTCAAGCCATTAGTTTCTGCTTTGCAAAAGGTCTACTATTTTAAGTTGCCACTACTTTAAGTTGCCCTTTGTATTTCCGATTTCCCTTTCTTGAAGGGAAAATCACAGGATGCTGAGAAAGAGGAACACCAAAGGCGTATGTTTGTTGTGAGATCATTCATTCAAATGCAACCAACTGCAAGTGCTGATGACATTTTTGGAAAGGGAGGTTAAGATGATTACCTTATGAGAAATAACAAGAAATCAGGTTGTTTATACACTCCCTCCTCCATTCTGCAAATGTAGAAGCAACATCTGTGAATGCTGGTTGAAGGCAAATGGGGGCTATAAGCTAGGAAATGACAGAACTAATAGGAATTTGCTGACATTCACCTCACATGCTGTAATGAAAATGACATGTCTCCAAATAGCCAGCAGTTAGAGACACTTGCAGTACTGCTAAGAAGGATCTTCACCAGGAGCAGCTCTTTTCAAATATTTAGAATCTCTAGGCACGGGATTAACTCTGAGGTCTTATTTGGTTTACCGTGTTACACATACTTTTATCACCTATGTTTATTTTCTGTGCCACTGCAGCAACTCTTAATGACACGGCACAGAGTATGTCCAGCTTCCTACTCCTAACCCCTTGTTCACAAGCTAATGTCAGAGTGCTCTCTGACATTTCTCATTTATTTATTTAACCATTTTGAACTGTGGTACCAGACAGATTCTGTGATTTTAACACTGCTGTCCTTAGTGGCAAGATCACCTCTAAGATCATGCATGCAGAAGTTCTCAGATCTTGTTGGTTTGCACTGAGTAGAGTCTCAGAATGATGTAGAATGTTCCCTGTTTCTAAAGGGCCTGTGGGTGATATCGTTGGACCACCATGATTCAGTGAGAAGGTTTTAATCCTTTAAATTTCAGTTAATAAATTCAGATCCAAAGTTCATGACTCAAACAGGCCTCGGAAATGCTTGGTTCAAGAAAAACAAAATATAATGGGACTTGCTTTTCACAGCTATGTCTGATTCGCCTCCTTGCTAAGGAAATAAGCTCACCAGAGCAGGAGAGACAAAGCATTCTGGAAATATCCAGAATGATAGCCAAGAATTTGGTAACATCAAACTGCACCTGGTTACTGCTTAGATTTGTCTTCAAAGTGAGACCAAATGCAAATTAGCCATAACACAGATTCAGTCCCAAAACTTTTCAGTCCACTCTTAAGCAACATTAAACACAGTGACAGCCATGACAGTCCACTATGCACTAAGGAAACTTGTTAAAACATGCATACTTTTGATCACTTGAGACAATAAATGAGCAGAATAGCCTGCACTCCTAGCCTCAGGACTTTAGGTCAGTCACGTTGAAAATACTTGTGTTTACTGACCTTAGGGTGAACTGTACTGAACTGTGGACAGACAGGGTTACCCTGCAATATTTGTAAGGTACATTAGTGGCACAACTCCTGACAGATCAGGCACTTCCAGGTCCACCCCTCAATCAGAACTGAAAGAAGCAGCTGAGAACAAGAATTTTCTTTCTCTGGCCTTTTGTACACGGTTACACTTCAGTCCATCTGCCCAGCTCTGCTATATAGGATTTACCACAAAGAACTTTACGGGTCACTTAGGACCCTCTAAAGTACATAGCATGTGGGGCACTTATTGCTTAAGTTTTATGGGGCTCACACAAATAAAACTGAAAAATAACAATATCTCTTGAACTCAATAAACCTTAAGGACTTTTAGATACAGTTAAAATGGTGCACAACCCAGAAGTATTATTAAAACTGATTCATCTCAAGGCTGTTTTAGCCCGAGAAGCTTGCAGCTGGTTTATGTCAAGGTTACTGTGGCTGCAACATCCTGATGAAACCAATTTAAACCTCCCTTATTCATTTTTCTACTGTGTTGTAGCTGTCATCAGTGTAGAGACCCGGCGCTAACCTCAAGCATATCTTTGAAAAATAAAGGTAAACTTGAGTTTATAGGTTTTGGTCAAATAGATTTTAAAAACTGTAAGATATCAGGAGCTATCTGCATTTTCAGCTCGATGTAAATTCAGAGGATTGCCATAGAAACAACTGCTTTTTTTTTTTTTTTCATACTAGAGGAAACTAATGAATTACAGCAGTGAGCTGAATAATTTAGAAGATGAGTATGGATGACTGCTTAACTCTCAAGCAGCATGCTTGCTCTATTTATAGCATAGTTTCCATTTTTTCTCCTTTCTTTATTCATTTTAATGATTTATTTATTCACTAATAAAGTATTAAGTGAGGTCAGTAAGCCCAGTGCCCTGTTCTATATACCATCACAGGGAAAATATGAGTTTGGGAGACTTGCTTCTGAGGTCAGATGCAGCGGGTGTGCAGAGATGACCAGCTTGAGGGCAGAGATGGTGGTGCTGATGTGTTGGCGTATATGAACAGTCCTGTGACTGACCTATCTAATGTAGTGTGTTGACACTGTTGCAAGACTGAGTTTCCTTCCAGAGTCTGAGATGACGCTCATAATCATCCTTCTGCCTAGAAAGAAAAGGGCAAGCTGAATGTTGATCCAGTTAAATAGTTCCAAGAAGGGAATATTTCACTGGAAAAAAGTAGAGCTGCAAAGCAGAGGCTCCCATATGAATTAGGCAATGGATTACCCGGTGCGTGACCTCTTAGTTGAAAGCAGGACATGGGCAGAATCTCCCATCATATTTGAAAGGGGCACAAAAAGAAAAACTGTTATGGCCAGGTATTCAGACAAATGAAAAGGCAGCAGAAAGGTCCCAAAAGCAATGACAGAGGCTTTGAATTGGAAAATAAAGATATAGGTGCTCCAGAGGTCAAACGGCATCATCATGGGTGTTCCCCTCGACACCAGTGAACATTAGATCTGTGCTTGAGAGACGACTGGAGGATATCAATGAGCAGTTTGGTCTCCATAACCACTTTAAGCTCTCTGTTGCTAGTCATTCAAACTCCCTTCAGCAACAGTTCTAGTTCTTATCATCCACAAGGTGGACAAAGCAAATGCTACTTAGCAAAAAGGAGACCAAGGTGCTACAAACTCTAATCTATGCAGCTTATGCCATGGGACAAGATACAGAGAGGCGAGCAGACAAGACAGTACATAGCGTGGTGTCAGAAAAAAACAATGGCCAGGAGAAGTCTCCCTGTGGGTCAAAATAAACCACTCACAATTATGCACCTCAATTTAAAATCTAGGGAAGCAGAATTCCGGGGGATAGCAAGTCTCCAAAATCTACTTCAGTAGTAGATGATCTGGAAAAAAAAATACTAAAAAGTTATCTAAAATGAAAACTTCTATTGATAAAAAAGACCTAAAAGGAGCAACTAAAAGAATAAAAGTTTGCAGTTAACAGGAAAACTATATATGGACAAGATATGAAAGGATAGCAGGATATCTACCAGACTTCAGATATGTCAGTACACTCCACTCTAAGCCTTAAGGAATCAAATGAAACGATTTAATATCAGGTTAATGGACAGTGTTTGAAGTAAGAAGACCATCTTTCAAATACCTGAGGCTATGTTGACAGGAGGAAAATGGAAAATAATAAAAAAACTGGCAAGTTAAATAAAAATGGAACAACTTGAAGAAGTCATAAAATGTCATATAAACTATTTTTCAAACAGATAATGAATAAAAAGCCAGCCAGCAAGTTTGCAGGGCAACGAATGGCCCAGCATAAAAGGGAATAATCAGAGAACATAAGGTCAGAGCAGGAACAGTAAAAAAAAATAATTTTGATAGCTGGGCTCTCTTTTGGAGACTTTGGGACCACTTCTCCATCAGACTCCTTCTTCCTGGTGGATGAATCTGAGGATGTGTCATGGACTGAATTGTCAGTGGAAGCAGAACCAACAACAAAGTGAATAGTAACAAACCACCGTATGCAGAGGTTGTTCAGAGAAGAGTTGGAAAGGAAAGCAAGTCTGAAACAGCTGAACTACTAACTGGTATAACTTCTTATATAAAACCACCCTGATACCAGCTGAAAAGAATTTCTTAGATTTCTCACAAATAAGTATTCAAAACCACTGAAAACACCAGGTAAACTGGTAAAAACAGTGATAAAGAATGTAATTAATGAGCTGGAAAAAGGGTTAAACAGTGAAGTGGCAAAATTTGCTGATGATACTGTATTGTTCAGGGTAATCAAAACGAAAGCTGACTGTGAAGATTTGCAGGAGATCCTTACAATGCTAAGGGAGTAATGAAACAACAAATGAAACTGACTGTATAAATGTAAAATAATGCCCATGGGAGAAACAATCCTATATGCATGTTAGATTCAGGAACTCTTTCTATCACTCAGGAGAGAGATTTTGAAAGGTAAATTCTTCCTAATGAAAAATTAAGCTGCTAAAATTCTCAGAATTATTTGGCATGAATCACAGTGGACCCAGAACTTGAAAACTGTGTGCATTTCCAGTGCCGTCACCCCCAAAAGTTTATAGTTAAAATAGAAAAGATGAAGAGAAGGACACGAAGGACTGCTGCAGCCAAACAATGTCTCCTCTGAGAGGAATGGCACACAGCCCAGAAAGCAACGGAGGGATTCTGTGGTAGACTTTGGTAAACAGAGAGCAGCAAAGAAAAGGTGAATAGGAGTTAACTGTCCACTGTCTTTTCTAATATAAGAGCTACAGATATCAAATAGACCTTGCAGGTGACAGATTCAATACGAAGAAGAAAGAGACACTTCACATACTGCATCACTAGTTCTTCAATCCCTAAGCCAGGGAAGCATCACTAGATAACTTTTCTATTCTTATACTGGAATTCCGCCAAGAAAGAGACTTCCAAGAGTCTTAGGGACTCCCCTAAGATTTGGCTTCTTAGGGGTAGGATGCCTCATGTCCTAGGGGAAGGTTGCTATTCTCATGCCACGAGACAAATTAATTTCATCCCTCTCCTTTCCATTTTCTGAGTTTATTTGTTAAAGGCTCTTATCACATCAGCAAAATATACAAGGACCTGGAATTGAACCACTGTAGCAAGAGCTTCCCAAGAAAGCTGGGGATCAACAGATAAGTTTAGTTTCTGTGAAACTTCAAGCAGAAGTCATTTTGGTTAAACACACATCTCCACAGAGAAAACATCCCTTTTAAGGCAGAACAATATTAGATTACAGGGTATGTGACACCATTTTTCCACATTCCAGTTTAACATTCACACAGGCTCTTCCTCCCAGATGTGACATCTCGCCTGACACTTACTGCATGTCATGCACTGGCCTGGAGTCAGTAGGTGAAAGTGACATGGCATTTAGAGAAAATGTCCCCGATGGGGTTGTCAGGATCTGCAATCCCATAAAAATCACTCCTGTTTGTTTACAGTGGCTTGGTTAAAGATCTGTACCCAGCCCAGGGGCACAAAGCAGCGACCCAAAATCTTGCACAGAATGAAATGAAATAAAACAAAGGAAATATGCCACAGTAATAATATTTGAAAGATCTGCTGAGTGCTAAATAAACACTGCCTCTATTTATCTGGCTATCAGTCCATGGAGAACGTGAAGTAATTTGTCATGCTGGAATGGTGAGACTCGTGAGCATCTTTAGGATCACTTAAGTCACATACATGAAAACTTAGTGGGAATACACGAGATTAAAACCATCCCTGTTTTAACTTGGTGTTACAGCCAACACTGAGTAAACAGTAATTTCCCTTTCCTTTGCCGAATGGTCATCAGTCTTATTTACCTCAGGAATTCCAGATATTCTGTTTTAATTTAATAACTGAAACAATCTTGCAACGTGCACTAAGAGACCATTTTTGTATATTTCCATGTTTTAAAAAGGATTTTACGAATAATTTGTTTGGTTTTAACAAGTGCATTGTAAAGCACAGATGATGTTCTGTAAGGGTGGCTGGGAGATGGGATGTGTGGGTTACAGAGACTCCCCTCTGCAGATGTGAGGGACAGGCTTGGGAACCACACACAACTGTCCCCCTAGCACACACGATGTGGAGGCCTGGAGGGCACAGGAGGAGCTAGTGCACGGCACATGCTCACCCCTGGGGTGCCTGCTGCGTGTGGCACACAGGCCACATCCCTGCAGCCCAGAGCACAGCCTGGGGCTGCCCCTGTCAGCCTGACACAAAAGTGGTACCTGCCAGGCCGAGCAAAGCACCATGAAGGTGGTGCTTGAACTGGCACCCAGGTGAAGGACACGTCCAGACTGTGCCCTAGCGTGTGCCTGATCCCACTCAAACAAGGAAAAGGAGCACACTCACTCTCAAATATGACCCAATGGGTAACACAGATGCACCTGTGATTCTGGGGAATTTTCTACCTAGTCCTCCTTCTGGGTCATATTTTTGACTGCCTAATAGATGGGTGTGAAGATGCTGACTCTCCTGCACAAGAAGAACAGCAGGAGCAGCTGTTGCTGTTCCTAACTAACTACTTGTTCAGGTACGTAAAATCAAATCAGAACTACAAGACTGTTCTTTGATTTTGTGTATCTTTGTGCTGCATTTACCACATCCTTCCACATTTTTAGCAAATAAGGTAGGAGTGCAACAGACACTCAGTCATGAGTAAGGCTGCCTTACTTACCATGAACACCACTGGACATCGAACAGAAATGTTGCTGGACAAAGCAATAGATAAAACTCTTAAAGGTTCAGTGCAGTGCTTAGCAGCAATGAAAAAATAAATTCATGATATATAAATAGAAACACTGCCTATAATCTGGCAGAAATAATTTTAGAACGATTTCAAGTGGACAGCAGTATGCAAACAGGAACAATATGCACAAAGATTAATATTCAGGGACTAGTATGAGGGCTAAAAGAGACTGCAGTATATATTCTGGGGTTACAGAGAGGGTAATGGAGCAAATGGCCTGGTTCTCAGAGAAGAGCTGCATGAGGAGTTCCAAAGGGTTCTCTCTCCCCATTTACATCTATGAGCAAAAGAAAGAAAAGGATCCAGAAACAAAGGATACTATAGTTAGCATTGGAATACTGAGGCCATCAGCTCTTCTGGTAAATTCAGTGGGCTTTTGATGAAGGCCTTGTATATCCAGAGCAGGGATAAGAAAAAGGAATGACCAGGAGAAACATTCTGAAATGTGGCTTACTTATTCTGAAATGTGGCTTAGTTATCTGTTTGGGGGATTTAAAGAAACGGTTTAAAGAAACGGTGAGGACACAGCAAGGAGCCTGGGGCAATGACACTGCTGAATGTCTTGCCTTCTTTACATTCTGCATCTCCTCAGGCTTCTCATTAGAACTGTATCTCTGGTCTGAAACAGTAGGAGTCAGCAGGATAAATGTACTGTAAGAAACACATTTTCATCCAACAGTTCAAAAGCCTCAGTAAAAATGGTAAAGCTTAATCTGTCCGCTGTGGGCTGTAGCAGCAGACAGCATGGGTGGGGCCTCAGTGCAAGCCTTGGCTGCCTGTTTTTTTAGGGAGCTTGAATAAAGATATTTATTCTTGGAAGAAAATAGGTCAATTATTTTCTATGGCGACTGGAAAATAAACACATAAACTGGCAGCAAAACGTCTATCCCCTGTTCTAAAGAAAAACAACAGACCAAGTAAAAGGTTACTTTGTAATATTCATTGCTAAACTATTTATTCAGTTAAATGTACAGTCCACATTGCTAGGAGCTTATGGGATGAGCCCCAAGAGCTGCTGTGGAAGCTGAGCCTAAACCTGAGCCTGAGCCTGCACCCAAGCCTAAGCCTGACCCAGGCCACTGCTGACAGTGAGTGGGGAGAAATTTCACCTGGATGCTCATGCAGCAGGGAATGTGAATCCTGAACACTGCATCACTTCCAAGGGAACTTGTGTGTACGTCATAGAATCATAGAATCCTTTAGGTTGGAAGAGGCCTCCAAGATCATCAAGTCCAACCATCAAGCCAACACTACTAAGTCCTCTGCTAAAACAGATCAGAATCTGTCAGGGTTGGAAGGGACCACAAGGATCACCCAGTTCCAACCCCTCTGCCATAAGCAGGGACCCCTCCCACTAGATCAGGCTGTCTAGAGCCTCATCCAGCCTGGCCTTAAAGACCCCCAGGGATGGGGCCTCAACCACCTCCCTGGGCAACCCATTCCAGGGTCTCACCACTCTCATGGTGAAGAGCTTCTTCCTCACATCCAGCCTGAATCTACCCACTTCCAGCTTTGCCCCATTCCCCCTAGTCCTGTTGTTACCCGATATCCTAAAAAGTCCCTCCCCAGCTTTCTTGTAGGCCCCCCTAAGATACTGGAAGGTCACAATAAGGTCCCCTCGGAGCCTTCTCTTCTCCAGACTCAACAGCCCCCACTCTCCCATTCTGTCCTCGCAGCAGAGCTGCTCCAGCCCTCGGATCATTCTGGTGGCCCTTCTCTGGACATGCTCCAGCAGGTCCACGTCTCTCTTGTCATGGAGGCTCCTGAACTGGATCCAGTACTCCAGGTGGGGTCATCTGTATATAAGTAAAATTTACATCTTAAAAGATGTCAGTGCTACTGAGCTGTTCAGGTCAGAGGGAAGGTGCTCATTTACTCACTTCCCTTGTCCCTGCAGAAGCCAGCACTACTTGCTTTCAACAGGGCAGCCAGCCTGCAGTTCATTCACTTCTCTTAAATCTCAGCCATCTTTGTTCACACAGATATGTTCTTCCTTCCAAAAGTCTGAGGGTTTCCTCAGAAGCAGGAAAGGAGACTCCTGCCTCCTTTCAAAAGAAAGGTGACTAACTTCTCCAACGTCTTTCCTTCCTTTAAGGAAAGGGAGCCTTAGCCCCTCTCAGGCTATTTAGGACACTCAGTTGTACATCTCCCTGTCAGGCTCTCTTCCTCTTTGTTGGCAATTGGTGATGTGCCAAGCCACTGAAAGGAAAGGCAGGTAACATATACCATTATGCAGATCATAATGGTTTATGACAAGTAGATCACACTTGTCAACCGAGACTAAAATTTGTATTTCTTATATAAATTTAGACTAACTCAATGGATCCAAGTTGTGGGATTCACTTCAAACTTAAAGTCAGTTATGTGTCAATTCATGGAAGCTTGACAGAAGTACAGCTAACATGGGAAGCCAGCCTGTATTCCTCTTGGGAGAATTCAGTTATTTGAGTAATTTCAAAATAAAATGATCAAAATGGTGGACTATAGCTGAAGTCTTGTTTTATAGGATAATGCTATCTCTGAATGCCATGAAAAAGGGACAGCAGTAGTGAGGTAGTAGACACAGCACTGAAACATAAAAATATAAAAATTCTTAAAAGTATCTTCACATTCCCCATGAGTGGAGAGGAAAACATGCTACTGCTATTAGCTGCATGTTTTGATATAAGCAGCTGTTAGATCAGGATCTCCCAAGATCTGCCAGTTCAGAAGAAAACTCAGTAATGGCTTCAATCACATATCTTTTAGGCAACTTGACTTACAGGAATGTAAAAATATTGCTTCTCTGACTGCAGAAAAAAACCAAACAACCTATGACAGCTTCTTCACTTACCCCTTCAAGACTCTTTCTGCCAGAACCTTAATCCAAGAGTCGCCTCTCCAGGCTTTCCACAAGCCTACACAGCAGAGCTGTTCAGATTGCTGAAGCTGCTTTTTCTCTCGCTTCCAGTGTGTGGTCTCACTCCTCCCATCCCTGAGCATATCTCACACACTCAGAGAAGCAGGCACACACACACACAGAGGCAGGCACACACACACGCTTGCACATCCTTTTCCTAGCACTTCATACAGCTCAAAGTATCTCTGCTCAGAGGATTCAAATTCCTCAGCAGCTTTGTCTTGCCTTTATTTTGTGTTGAATATCTAAGAATGCAAGAGTCCCAGGGCCAGAAAGATAGCAAGAAAAATCCAACCCTGACCTGGAGACTGTACTATTAGGGGTCCTCAGCCCTAAAAGCAGGCAGATATGAGCTCTACTGCCAGCTTCCTTGAGTTATTTTTTTTTTTTCACCCCATAAAAGTGCACTGTGTATGGCACCCTTTCTGGGGACTCCTCTCTTTTTCATCTGAGGGCTTTAAACACAGGAGCAGAATCAATGCCTCTCCTTGCTTGCTCTAAGCGACGAGGCACTATTGCCCCACCAGCTCCCAGCATGGCCCAGCAACCCAGCCCTCTCCTTAGAAACCAAGCACATGACATTTAGTCATATAGGAGGCATCCTTTGAGCAGATATTCCAGAAAAGGTCTGTAAATGGTCATAGGTAAAAAGGCTTGATGATCTAGATAACCCCAGAGCTAAATTCCCAGCCTAGGTTGCTTCAGAATATGTCTGGTATCAGCCTTTAGGTGTCTAACTAACTTCTGATCCCTAAGTGCTTTTAAGATTAAATATTTTGAGGAAGCAGGCTTTCTGGACCTCCTTCTTGAAATTCTTCCCTACGTGCAGCATAGTTAGACAGTTCGTACAATGCCTTCTGTTCTGATATTCTTTTTCAGTCAAAATAGCACTGTTTACTTCAGTGATATTAATCTTAATTTTTTCCATTGCAAATGAATCAGCTTGGGCCCAGAAGCTGTGAGCCACTGGAGCATAATTCTAGTAGGCTCTTACTCTTGGATAACTTTAATAAGTAAAGATGCCAAAGAGTACTTGGGTTTGGAGAGCAAGACTGTTTTCACAGTTCCTATCCACTGTAAATACTGCATGAACCTCTGTTGGTACAAAACACTCTTGTTAACAGACACCAGGCATGATTTTTTTTTTTTTTTCTCAAACATCTCCCTCTTTACTGACAAATCCTTGGGAAAAGGAATCTTGTTAAAAACTTGAGTTTCACTCTTCTCCTTTCTCATTTTTACCCTCAAAGTTTCCATATACCCCTGTTTCTTATTTTCCACTTGTGGAACTCACCAGAACCACTACACAGAGACTTGCTTAAATTGGGGTTATGTGGAGGGAGAGAAAAGTTTCTAACAGCCCATATCCCATTTAACCCATGGCTGCCTTCTACACTTTGCAGGCATATGCTACTTGGGCAAGAGAGGAAGTATGGGGTTTTTTTTTTGCTCTTCCTGTTAAGTTTTCATCGTTCGTTCTCCTGCCACAGCTACACCACCCTTCCTGTTCCCAGAATAGCATTTTGGTGGCATCTCTGAGCCTGTGAGAAGGTAGGGAAAAATGTTGTGCCAGAACATGTCAGGAAAGGCTGACAGGAAATAATGGAAGAAAAGAGGAGAGGAGTTGAACCTTGTGGCTCAGCAGCTGGCTAGCACAGTCATGCAGCACCAGGAGTAATCTCATGACCCATGTCCAGACCATTCCAGGCTAGAATGCATGCTGGGGCTGGAGGGGCAAGCCCTGTCCTAATCCTCATTCACCATGCCTTCCCAAAATGCCATTTTAGAGGTGTAAAATGGCCTTCAAATAAGAATAAAGTTGCACTTGAGAGAGTGTGTTTCATATCAACCAACAAACAAAGAGGCTTTGTCACATGTGAAATGTGCATTTTAATGTAAAAAAGCACCCTGAAACTTCCTGAAAATCCTGAGTACTGGAGAGTTAATCAGTCACTCACTCTGATTGAAATTCTCCCTGTAGGCTGGTGTGAACAGTTTTAAACATCTACACATATTGCCTTACGGCATACAAACTTTTATTCCAAAATACAAAGAACAATGACAGTAGCTTATTACTCAGTCTAGTGAGTAATTACCACACAATGGTAACAAAGGCATCTGGGGAAGACAATGCGAGTGACCACTAAACCTATTTTTGGTCAGTATATGTACAGTATTTAATAACTGACTCCATTTGGTTTGATTTACTGACAATTGACACTAAATGTTAGTTTGTTCTCACAGCTCCTTAATACCTTCTAGAGCAAAACTAGGATGTGGGATTTGGCATTGTGGTGCCAAGTGAAAACCCAGGGCCAAATGCTCCGTGCTGTGCGTGCCGTTAGTCTGCTCAGGAAGGACTCTGCTCCCATTTCTGAACCACCTGATAAAAAGAGGTGCTGCCACTGATGCTGGGTATAAGCAAGATGCTAACTAGGGTTTGGAAGTGGAGACAGAGGTGAGAGGAGAAAAACAGGGTGGAATTTTTGGTGATGCTTGGTTGTCTACCATCCCTTACAAAGACCTCCTGAGAACAGTGTTACAGGGTTATGTTCTACTTGGCTGAACTGAGCACTCCATTGGGTCTCTATTTATTTAGAATCCCCGATACTTCAATGAGGCGTTAGAGCCTCAGGAAATGAAAATGTGCAATATTTTTACAGCAGGCAGCATATTCTATTTGAAAGCCCTTCTACCAGCTTCTCTCCAAGCTCCTGAGAGAAGGAACAGGCCATACAGCTGGCCAAGAGGGCTTCTGAGGTTCAGCTGTTTTGTACACTTGAGGTCCTGTCTTGGAGAAAGCAAAGACATCAAAGTCTACCATTTAAAGGGAACATGACCAAGTTCAAAGGCCTCATTAAATTCCAGCTGGTGCAGACAGGGTGTATTGACACACAGCAAGGAATTCCACACACCAGAGAAAATGAAATAGTAAGAGATAAAACTGGAATATTTGAGAAAACAGTAAGTTTAGGTAAAAGAAAAATGCTTAAACTCTGATAATGGAATACGAGTAGTTTTTCTTCCAGGAACTGGAGAGTTAGCTCATTTACAGATAATGTGACATTTCCCAAAATAAATTCTCCTACATGTACATGCATTGAGTTGGTAAGAAGATTAATCTCTTATCAATGCGTTGTTTATTTTGAACATCTACAGCTTTATGAGACTAACAGAATGATTTATCAGTGGTCTGAAATACTGTAAACATCTCATCCAGAGTTTCTACAGGCACTTTTGCTTTGGGATCCCTAGGATGAATTCTACAACTGAATTGGTATTCATGTTTGCTAGGATAGAAGATATTGATGTGATTCATGTTTCTAGGATAGTTGGTATATGTAGCAAGCAAAGAAAAGTAGAAGAACTAAAAGGATCAACCTTATTTACTGCTTACAGTAACTTCTTATGAGGTCCTATCAGCCACATGGAAAAATTCACTCCTTCTTCATACTATTGATTCTACATGCAGAAAAAAGAAAAAAAAAAAAGAAAAAAAAAAAAGAAAAGCTGCTTTCTTTCTGTTTTTCTAAGATGGCATCCAAGTTGCTCCAATTAGCAACAGGAGACTGAAACCACACAAGAAAATAGCTGAAACATAAGCTTAAAGCATTTTGGAAAAGAAGACAAAAATTCCTCAATGTGATTTTCTTTTTAAGACTGAAAATGGAATAGCTAATTTATGCCACAAATCTGTTTGTGGCAGAGATTTTTGTAGTCTGCTCCCTCTGAATGATGGAAAACTGCAGTATTTAATTAGAGGAGATACAAGTTCGAAATGCTTTCAGCAACTCTTCAGAATCACAACTGCATTTAGAATCTTTTGGCTGATTTGATCAGAACTTCTTACTATGTTCAGCACAGGGAAACGAGAAAATAATTGACAAGAACCAATGTTGTGGAAGGACATGTATTAGCAAGCTCTAACTTGTTAATGGAACAGGAGACCCTACTGTGTTCTTCTGTTGTAATAGAGCACTGGAAAGTTTTCCTAACTTTAATGACTGTGTGTTTTAATATGCTAGAGGTACAAAGCATGTGCTCAGATGTTTCATTTGATAAATTGCCAATGCATTTCTCACTGTCCACTTCTTTGGTAGGGAAAAAAAAAAAGGGTATGCATGGGCAGGAAATACAACCACCCTGATACAGCTAATACAAACTCGCATCCCTGTAAGTGCTGACAGGAAGTAAAGTCCTTGTACTTTCGTGCCTGTATCAGTCATTGGGCCCATCAGTCACGATCAAAAGGCATTCTTTACAAATGAAATAACACAAAACATCTGAGACCCAAAGGGCTTTAAAGGAGCCTAGGTGGTCTAGTTACCCCCCCGTACCACTTCACTATTTGTTTTTTTTCATAATGTTGCAGGAAGTTTCTGGTTTCTAGGACATGACAGAGCAGAATAAGTTGGACTCGATGAACTTAAAGGTCTTTTCCAACCTAAACGAGCCTATGATTCTATGTCACTAGCACTTATACAGGGTTAACAGGGCTATGGAAGTCCAGAAAGAATATCTTGGGAAGAAGATAATATGTGGTCTATGAGAATGAGATCAACAATGTAGCTGAATGGCTTTGAGTTGAACCTGTTCTTTTTCACTGTGATCACTGATAAATTTAAATGCTCTCTATATATATGGTCCTTGTAAATTTCTGTTTATACAGAGTTCGTTCTAATGAACTTAAAACTTCACCCCAGTGTTATGATATTTAAATAACCATTAAAATTTAGTCAAACAACATATATGGGTTTGTTTTGATATTTCTGTCAGTGTTAGAACCATTCCTACAGTTTTATTCTGCCTGTACACATGAGATTGAAAGGGGAATAATTAAACAATCATATGAACATATGTAAAATAACAACGAAAGTCAGACAAATCTTCTGCTCTTGTGTAGTTTCTAGTTTCAATTCTGTTTTAACAGAAACTGGACAAGATATTTTACTACACAGAACTGTACTAAATATATGAAAGTGATATAAAAGAATGTTGAAGTTTCATTGTCATGGTCTCAATCATAAGGAATAACAATGTTGTCTGTAAATCCTTAATTCTGTCCCTTCATATACATGTGGTACCAGTAATTAGAAGATCATGTATGATTATTTTCCTGCAGGTTTTATATTTCATTCAGCATGGTGCATCATTACATTTGTCAGTGACTTCTCTCAAAATCTCATTAGATCCTTGCTGGCCTTGCAAGACCTGAATGTATTGAAAAAAAGCTCATTTTTTTCTGATTTTTTCACAGCAGCAGTCTGCAAAACCCTTCATGAGCTGGGCTTCTAAAGCCCACGGTGGGGTCAAAATCTTTGTTGGGAGCCTTCAATTTACATCCAATTAAGTCTATGAATAAACAAACCTTGCTTTTTGCCTGTCATAAATTCCATGTTCTTTTGAGACTTTCAATTGTCACAAATTCATTGTTGAAACCATTGCTGAGCTATGAATATCATCTTCAATAAAACATACCTCTTAAAATCTACTGGTAGAATGCACACAGCAGTTTTCAGCACTGATTACAGCTGCTATGCTATAAGCTATTGTCAGCACTACCCTTTTCCCATTCTTGGGGCCTCCTTTCTGATGATTCTTTATTGCTCTGATTATACAGCAGCAGTGCTAGAATTATTTATGTTAGGATTTTATACTAATGCGTATCACCATACCGTCAATGTGCCACTCATTTATATGCAAATTTGGAGGCAAAGTCCATACTATCCTTCTTCTACTCTTGCTCCTGACTGGAAATCTAATTGTAAGAATTCAGCACTAATAAAATAGTACAATTATCAGCACTCACAATTCTTAATTTTTTTCAACAATCCTGCAGTAGTTATTGTTCCCTGAGATTCTCAACTGCTACAATAAGGGACTTGACAAGTGCAGATGTTCTCATTAAAGAAAAAAAAAAAAAAAAAAAAGGAAGGAAAAATTCTAGCATTCCAGTTTGAGGTAAAAAAATTTAAATGTAAATTTTTAATGCCATCAGCAAGAAGCATATAAAGAGAACTAGAAATCTTGTACTGTAATTTTATTTTAAAGCCATCCTTAGTTTTGGGGATCTGCCTGGTATTTTATAAGAATATTTGATACGTGACTTTTTATTGTGAAACATAAAGCACTATATAGCAGAAATTCAGTTTAAAAGTAGAGAAAACTTTGCTGAAAGACAGCAGCAAAAGGAACTTGAAAATGTTACTGCAAGTTAGGGAAAGGATTTATCCCAGGAGAACATGAGGGGAAAAAAAAACCCTTTCATCACATTACTTAGGAAGAAGGGTCTGGAGCACTATAACATCTGGTGTGGGCTCACACTAGTTTCAGTCCCAAATAAACTCTTCCGTGCAATTATATGGAACAGGAGCTACAGTGTGGTAGGAAGCAGAATTTGAAAATGGTAGGAAGACTTTTGCTCATTGCTCTCACATTTATCATATTTTCATCCTATACAGCTCACCAAATAAAATGATAAATGGTAGCTACTTACATCCTACATTTAACTTTCTGTCATAAAGTTGCTCACAGTGTAAGTAGAGTTGCCATGACAGACATTAGACACTTGCAGATCCCCTACTAAATTATCTGATTTTTTCTTGATCCCAAATTTACCACCCAGCCAAGAACTAATTTTGCAGCTTAATGCTGTCAGGCAAGAGCATGCTGCTGACCTCAAGTTCCTTAATCTTCTCAATGACTTTACTAGTTGACACCAGAATCTTGTGGATACCTTATGAGCCCAGAGAGCTCAAATTTTCTTAAGACATCTACTTCCTGACTCTGTCAGCCACTGACTGAAGTACAATGAAAGACTGAGAGAAGGAATCTTTAGTTTGTCCAGTCACCCATCCAAAACTAGCTTTTGTATAATCTGGGACAACCTCACCTTTCTGTAAGAAGAAAGCTTTGAGGATTGTCACAGCTAATCTTTGGGCAGTGCTTTTAGAAGCCCAGAGACTACATCCACACACCACCCATCAAGTGAAGGAGTTAAGCCAAGGGACTTCTTCCAGAAGCTCCCTGGAATTCGGTACCAAGAGGCTCCATAGATAAACAATTTTTGACAACCTAAAATTAAAAAAAAAAAAACAAAACAACAAAGGAGTGATTTGGAGGGATCTACTGTGGCATGATCATGACAGAAGCAACTATACAGAGACACTGTCCAAAGCTAAGATTAATTGGTAGAATGGAACATCTGTCCAACCCAAATAGCAAATAAATAAGATTGAATGGGTATACTGCAACACAGATGCATAATTATCATCTTGCCTAAAAAAAGGAAAAAAATGGCAAGAAATGTTATTTTTTCTGATAGCAAAAATTAGAAACAATAAATACGCATTAAATTACCTCTTCAAAATCTTGTTGTTGACATTTTGTGTGCTCTCGGGTCTGATAGTGTTCATACACAGACACATGGTGGTCCTAGCACCTGCATTACCACCACTTTCAAAAAGAATTTTTCAGGCAAGCGTGTGCATAACAACATAGTTCTATTTCTTCGTGTTATTGTGTCTGATAGAATCAGAAGTAGTTAACTCATAAGTTCCTTTCCCTGTAATACCCTGTGACAGCCAGGGAATGTACTCTGATATGTACTTACTGGCAGCTCTCAGAAGCATGGCACTGTTTGTATAGCAAAGTCAGCGAGAAGAACATGGACCTCTCCCCCAAGCAATTTCTCTTCTCTGCAGCCTCACAGACAGACCTTGCCAAAGGCTGTTGCCAGAGCAACTGAAACCTCTCAGAAAACAGCATTTCTGACGTGCGACAGCTGTGCCCCAGGAAAATACAAAAGCAACCATTTTCAAACGGCTAGTATTGAAGTAACTTGCTATGAAAAAGCCATACTAAGATAAACAGTTGTAAGCAATTACAGCTTCATGGCTGGTGGGATAATCTCTTTTCATGCCGCTTTCCTGATAAATAGAAAAATAATATACAAAACAGCATTTATGAGGAGGCTTTTATGATAAATTCAGCCATTTTCTCCATGGATGAATAAAGTTTTTGACACTATAAGCCTGATAGCTCAACTATGGGGTAAGTTCAAAGGACTGACTGAAAAGGGTCACGATATCCCCATCCCTTCCCTATGCATCTGTCCAGGGAGCAAGAAGAGGCAAGTTACCAAACTGTGCAAAGCCTGGAGAAGAGTTAGGAGAACATAGGGGTTTAGGTCTTCAGACTGAAGACTATGACTGTGCTTTACTGCTGCACTATAGATGCTAGAAACTCTTCCACACAGGTTTCTTTTCCTGTTTGAGTTAGCATGCAGAGCAGATCTTCAGTGAGGAAGCAATTCTTAATCAGTCTTTAGCTAGAGAAGATGCATTTAGGCTTAGCAAGCTTCTTTAAAGGGTGACTGAAGACCATCCAAAACCAGTCTCTCATTCACAATAAGTACATCTTTCACCTAGTAATTTTTGTTTTGGTTTTGTTTTTGGGGGAGTAGCTTCAACATCAAGCTGAAATTCATGAAGAAAATGTTGACTTTGAGAAGGTAAGAGACAAAGAACATATGTAAGCTGAATTACAGCCTATACAACGTTAACTGGCATTGAGTTATTTTCCCTTCTCCGACTGTACAGCTTCCCCAGAATTTGAACGCTGGAAGGCACACGGAGGTATAAAGGCAGCCACTGGCAGTAGACACTTTAATAGATTACATTCAGAAAAATGGGCATGTATTGGAAAGTGGCTGTCACTGAAGAGGATTTCTAGGGCAGCAAATGTCATTTCTCAGTTTTCTTGAAGCTGGAAACAGTGATAAAGAAAAGAGGTGCTGCTTATGAATGTCACTCACACCTATAAGCCACCTTTGTCTCAGATACGGAAGAAGATGCAGGAGAGTGGTGGGATTAGAAAGTGAACACTGACTTTTGCATTTATATTTCTCACTGGGGATACCAAACGGCAGGGTGCTGAGTGAGCTGCCCCTTATTAGACTGGCCCCATTGATTTCAGTGACCCTAACAATTTATTTAAGACCATCCCTGAAGATTTTGCTGGATTAGGCTGACAACATTTGGTATTTTGCAAAATCAATTTCGGAGCTCTCTCAGGGGTGTATTTTTTTTCTGAAGACTTAACTGACATGTTACTCATTTCAAATGTGTCCAGGTCTGGTTATGTTTCAAAATCTCCTGGCACTAGATGTCACAACATTTACGTCATCTGAACAAAAGTATTATTTACACTTCATACGAATATCTGTAGGGGTTTTGTAAGATCTTAGAACTCTACCATGCTATTATTTGTCAAACTAATTGAAAAATAGTTTTGTTTTTTTCTTCTTCACTTTTTAATGTCATCAGTACTCAGACACATAACTAGAAATACACAGAGATGGAGTTTAGTGTCACAGCTGTGACACTATGGAATCAGTCCATCAGAGTTAATGGATTATATCAGGTCCAAACTGAATCAATGTTATTGACTCAAAGAAATCAGTACAGTCCTCTTGAATATTATGTTAATAAGAGGTTCTGGGAACTTCATTCTTTATGAGATTAGTCCATTCTAACCTGCAATATATGCTCTTCACTTTAAGTTACTGTTTTCTGTTTTTTCTCCTCCTAAGTGGAAAAATTTTGTTTCCTTAAAAAAATTTGCATTACCTACATAAGGTGTACTTTTTCTGATATCCCACTTGCCTTCTTCAGGAATTAGGAAATGCCATTTTGCATAAAATGTAGTTCACTACAAGACATAGAAAGAGGGTGCCCTGACGTGGTAATTTTATTACGGTGAGTCATTTCCATTTTAATCAACTTAATCTTATGCAGTTTATATATCTTTTAAAGATCACTCTCAGCAATGTTTGGACACAAATATAAGTACAGGACAGTTTGCATTCCAAAACGTCTGGGATTTAGCTATGAATATTTTTCTAAATGATGTTTCAGCTGTACAGCTTCCAAGTGCTCCAGCACAGGAGCACTTCAATTAGAGCATTTGTATTTACTAAACAGATAATCTCTAAAAAACTGTTTGAAGAATCCTTGTGTCATTAACATTGTTTCTATCCTGATGACTTTTAAGATTGGAACTTTCATGATTTTATTGCTTGTTCACATAATGCTATTAAAAATTATATTACTATTACATAATATTCATTAAAGGAGACTCTGTATTTATCCTCATTTTCTCACTTTCCTCCATTTCTAACAAATGAAGGTCTGTCCGCTGGTCATCAGCTTACACAGATTGCAAATTTCATTTCATTTCAGAAATAACTCCTATCCACAGGTGTTTATTTTGCTTTTGTCTCCATAACTGTTTCAGCTAAATAAAATGGGGTCAGGACAAGAAGGCACCTTCTAAACTATGAAAAAGCACATCTGCCCTTTGATCTCATCCTTTCCGTGGATCCAATGCAGCTCTTTACTCATATAGTATCTCCTTACCCCAGCCAGGAAGATTCAGACTTTCACATGTGTAAAGACCATAAATGAGAGTACCCTCAGTGGGTATGTGGAGCTCCAGTGGTATTTCAGAAGCCTTCATTATCAAGTGGGAGATAGACATACCTACTAAGCCAGTTCTGAGAGCAAATGCTGAAACAAGAAGTAAGAATTTCCAGGGTCTGAATGGAAACCTTGTGTGTTTACCAAATAACTTGAGATAAACTCCTGTAGTACCTTTGACAATGTCAGGGAATTAAATGGGAATTTGACTATTGACTTTAGTGCAAACATGGTTTTGCTTCTGTGTTAATAAGCCAAGCCAGTGAGCACTCTGATAGATGTCTGCAAAAGGACCTTTGAAAAATTTCCTCTGTCTTCAAGAGCTCCTTCAGACAACCTGACTGGGTGGAGAGGGGAGAAAATGCAGGCTTGCTTCATTTCCCACATTTTTCTCATAGTAAAGTTGAAATAAAGGATCATCTTTTGAGGCCCTTAATTATTAAAACTCTGTATCCTTTTCCCTATTCCCTCATGACTCCCCTACCTTTGCCCAAAAATTTATTTTCCACTTTAAAATCACCGTGACAATTGGGATTTAAGAATGGCCCAAAGCTGTTACTTTCCCAGCAGGTCATGAAGTCCTGTTTGCAGTTATTGGGTATTACTTTCTGGATGCTCTTTTGCTTTAAACAGAATATATGTAAACACTGTAATATTTTCTGTCTTTAAACACAAGAGAACACTTTTTGTTTGTGAGATCTTAATCATAAATTTGTTTCCTGGACAGGAATACTCACTTGGCATTAAGGAACAGTAAAGGGCCTTGCTTTCACTTCAGGCTGCTTTAGAATATTTCAAAGGCTACAGGAAATATTCTTTCTATGATTTACGCTTTATCTTAATTGTGCTACAGTGTTTCCAAAACAGTATTGAAGGATGTTCTTTTGTGGGTAGCTAGGAACAAAAATATCTTGTTTAACTTTTGAGCTATGTATACTTTCTTGGCAAAGATTAATTTGACAGATGGATAAAAGATAGCTTTTTTGCTCCAAGGAAGGAGTTTACTCCAGCAGATTGAATTTTGTTACCAGTGCAAACCTTTTAGAGATTGGGTTCAGCTGTAAAAAATAAAAGTAGGAGAACTGCAATTTCTCTGCCTATTTCCCAGAGATTGTTGGTCTGACAGCTTTTTGTATGCCTTTGTTACACAAGGCATCCTAGTGTTTGTCCTCTATTTCTCATTTTTGGTTAGAAAACAAATCTCAGACTCTAATACAACTCAGCATGGAAAAGGTGAGGAGTGAAGAAAGACTTGTTGACCTGTATGCTGGTTTTCCTTCTCTTTTTGTCTACTACTGCAACCCTGGGTACAGGAATAGAAACATAAGACTCTTTCTAGAAGCCTGATGAAAGGATAAAGATCATGTGAATCAACACCTCCATCAGACTTAAGGACAACCTGTGTGCAGAACCCTGGCAGGGAGGAGAACTGGCGTGCTAGGGGAAGGGAGATTTCTGTGTGATGTTCTGCTGGGCGCACCTGGAATTAACTGGCATTTCTATGCTTCAGGAGGCTGGGAATTCTTCACTGAGTAGAAGTATTTTATGATAATTTGTTCTATTTTTAGCACAGTTTTCAAGATGCAGGGTTTTTGTCACAAGGTTGTGGCAACTGTGGAATGTAGTTTTATTTGTTTGTTTGTGTGTTTGTTTTAAGAATGTGGTAATACCTGGATTTCTTCAGATACTTTCTCTCTCTTTACTGCAGACACTGAATGTGGCAGGTGAGTTTGATTTAACTGATGGTGGAGTTCACGTAACAGGAGTCATGCAGTATTTCCTCTGTGCTTACATTTTAAGTTTCCTACTGCCACTTAAAACATGAGCATTATTATTAATGTCTGGGATCTTCTGGAGAGATTATATGTTGGGCTGAAGTGTAAGTTTACTTAAAAATAAAGACAACAAACTATATACTGTGTCTGCAAGTTTACACTGCAAAACCCATTCAGATTTTAATGGGTAATTTCTGCATTAAAATTCCATCACTTGCTAGTACTTGCTCATCAGTTACACTCAGCAAATTAAATTGATGTGGAATTCCTATTCTAATGACCTCTTTGGTCTACAGTTATGATCAGTGCAGTTATGATCCTGCCCAGATGTGTACAGCTAACTTCCATTCAGTGACAGTCACACTTGTCTCCACATGTGCATGAACACATTTTGTGGTCATTAGGATTACTTTTATTCCAAAAGAAGTTGGCTCCTTTGCCACAGCCACGCTTCCCTCTCTCCAGAATGTCTGAAATTTGATTAATTTGCAGCCTTTTACAATAAGAGTTACAGCATCAGTGGATAAGGGAAGAAAAAACAATGTCTTCTACCTGGACTTGTGCAAAGCATTTGACACTGTCTTGTGTGACATCCTGGTCTCTAAATTGGAGAGACATGAATTTGAGGGATGGAACACTCAGTGGATAAGGAATTGGCTGCATGGCTGCACTCAAAGAGTTGTGGTCAGCAGCTCAATGTCTAAAAGGAGACCAGTGACGAGTGGAGTTCCTCAGGGATTGGTACTGGGACCAGTGCTGCTTAGCATCTTTGTCAGTGACACAGACAGTGGCATCAAGTGCACCCTCAGCAAGTCTGTGGATGACACCAAGCTGTGTGATGTGGCTGACACACTGGAAGGAAGGGATCCCATCCAGAGGAACTCTGACAGGCTTGAGAGGTGGGCCCATGCCAACCCCATGAAGTTCAACAAGGTGAAGTACAAGGTCCTGCAACTGGGTCAGGACAATTTCAGGCACAAACACAGGCTGGACAAAGTATGAATTGAGAGCAGTCCCGAGGAGAAAGGCTTGGGAGATACTGGTGGATGAAAAGCTCAGCACAAGCCAACAATGTGTTCTCACAGCCCAGAAAGCCAACTGCATCCTGGGCTGCATCAAAAGAATTGTGGCCAGCAGGTCAAGGGAGGTGATTCTTCCCCTCTACTCCACTCTGGTGACTGCTGGGGCTCTCACCTGGAGTACTGTGTTTAGCTCTGGAGCCCTCAACACAAGAAGCACTGGGACCTGTCAGAGCGGGTCCTGGGGAGGGCCACAAAGATGATCAGAGCACTGGAACAGGCTCCTATGAGGACAGGCTGAGATATTCAGGGTTGTTTAGACTGGAGAAGAAAAGTCTCCAGGGAGACCTTATTGCGGCCTTCCAGTGTCTGAAGGGGACCTGCAAGAAAGCTGGGGATGGACTTTCTACAAGGGCTTATAGTGATATGACTCACTGTGAGGGTGGTGAGACATTGGAACAAATTGCCCAGGGAAGCTGTGGATGCTCCATCACTGGAGGGGTTCAAGGCCAGGGTGGATGGGGCCTTGCACAAACCGGTCCAGTGGGGGGTGTCCCTGCCCATGGCAGGGGGGTTGGATGGAGGTGATCTTTAAGGTCTCTTCCAACCCAAACCATTCTGTGATTCTATGATACTATGAAAATGACATATTTCTCTCACCACTTGTGTGATCCTCACTCACACACTTCTCTGTGGCATGTGAAAAGACATTTCTACACATCTGTGGACCCTCCAAACACCCCTTTTGAAATATGCTTCATGTCAGTATTTGCAAAGCACTTTCTACAGAAGCTGATACTGATCTACCCATGAATGCAGATGGGACCACAGTGGCAAGTGTGTGCTTGCTTTCATTTATTCAATTATTTTGTTTGCAAAGTGGCTGTTTTAATTCCTCAGAAGCTGGACTGTAGATGCTTTACACACATCTACTGTGAAATTCTGGCAGTTTCTGAAACCCTAAGGCTGATGGGCTGTGGCCATCACACAGGCACACACAGAATACAAAGAAATATGGCAAATATATAATAAAAAAATACATATTTCTAAACCTGTTGAACATCTAACATACAACAGTTCTCACTAAAAATTAATTTTATGAAGCAGAATTGCTAGTATGCTTTCGTGCCTGTGAAATGTATAGTTAAGGAAGACACAATTTTCCTTCCTCTTGTCTCCTTGGGGCTCTAATAAGAAAAATCTGCCTTATTTAAAACAAAGAGTGGCAATTACAACTGCAATGTGGGCTTGTGCTTACAAACATACTTAAAAAGGTGTCAAATTGTGTTTACACTTGTTTAACTGCGTATTTCTCTCTAAACAATAATTTAAATGTTTTCAGTCAAGGTCTGGTTTTCTAGCCTAGGCAAGTTGGAAACACTGTCCTCTCCAAAAGAAACTTATTTTTTCTAAATTTGACCTACCGTTAAGAATATCCAAATATATTTGTCCTGTTTCTGGTTTCAATCAAACCCAAACCAACCGCATTTATACTTCATAATGTTGTAACTGAAGTTATGAAATTTTCTTTGTATTAAGTTGACCACAACATACTAATCTTAAACTGCAAGGATACAAACCAGAACCGGAGTACCCAGAAATTGTCGATGCCCATGTAAATCAAAACTGGAAAGGTCTGCAGAGTTCCAGTTTTTGGGTTTGCTCCAAAACTTCTAATATTGCAAAACAGACTTCTTAACTAGGAATCCTAAAGATGCTCAGAGAATTAAACATTTAGAGAAAGGAAAGGCTGTACAAATATTTACTTAGGGTTATTATTGTGGTACTTTCAGATCCAGGCTCCAAAACACTTAATAGGTGTACTTAACTTCAGTGGGACTACTTCCACTGAGTTAGTAGAAATATTCATCGGCAAAGCTAGACACAGGCGTGTTTGCAGGACTGGAACTTTATATTTTGTATGACTGGTATTAAATTCACCTCCCAGCCATAGCTTAAAAGTTCTTTACATAATGGGACTCCTGAGGAAAGAAGCTTAGAAATAATGTATGGTCCTGGAAAAATATTTTGGGTTCATAAATAATATGTTAGAGGATATTTTCGGACTTTGGAATAACTTTTCCATTGAGGTAGGTTTAAAGACTGTTTAAAAGAAACAGGAAGCTCGATTTAAACATTGGAATATCCTGCCAGAAGGAAGAGAGCATACACTTTCATTTTTATCAATTAGGTTTTGCTGAACTATCTTATTTACTGCCATCCCATTTGCATTTGCAAGGGGCTTATTTTACAAAACACGAGAAGAGAAAGGACATTTCATGCCTAAGGTGGATTCTCATCTTCTATGAAAATGTGCCATACATCTCTTGAATCTGAAATGTAAATGTGCTATATAAGTAAGCGAATTCAGCATGTTAGGGTCCAACTTATCCTTGCTTTTTTCCCTTTATGTTGTTGGTAACACTGATACAGAACTGTAGAACTCCATCAGGTCACAATGGCACCTGGTTGGTAGGAATGACCAACTGTGGTGCAGGGCACCGAAACAAAGCACTGCTCATAGAACTCTAGGGAATGGAAAAGGGTGAGGGGGGCCATAACCTCCTGGCTGTGCTGTACATGAAAGCAAGGTCTGATCTGGAACTTGCAATGCAGTGCTCAAAGCTGAAGGAGATGCCTGAGAAAGAGCAAAACCACAGGAAAATGACAGCAAAGCACTCTTTTATAGGACAGAGAATTATAGGCCATCTAAGAGGGAGAGCAAAGCACTGAGCTGTAGAAGCATTTGGGAAGACAGGATGCGGTAGTAACAATAAGTCTTCTTTCTGGGTAAGGTTGTTTTGTTGGTGTTTTTTTCAGATTATTTCTAATTTTAGGCCACAATTAAATTTAAGCTTTTAGAACTTTTCTATGAGGTCAAGTGGAACATCCTTATATAGTTCCACACAGTCTAACAAACCTGCAAACTTACACCCTGGAAATATTTTTCCCCCACTTGAGGAAGGACTTGTGGAAAAGCCATAAGATGTAAGAGGACAGAAAATTGATAGGGTTTTATGAAGACTTTTATAGAAACAAATTTTTAAAAAGACCAAAGAAGATCTTCTCCATAGGCTTTATTAAACAACCCTGGGAATACTGCATAAAAAGATGTTCATTTTCAGTCATATCGTCTGAGACCACAGCATAAAGACCACTGGCATATGTAACCTAGTCAAAACACCAGAGGTCTTTAAATGAGGTCTTTCTAGAGGTCTTTCATTACCTTATGTTTAGGAGATAATATTTTCTAATGCAATATTCAAAATAAAGTGCAAGATGGTATAAACAGACTAAAATTTCTGTGTTGGTCTAGGGTAAGACTGCCTGAGCAATACAGAAAGATAACCACAACATTTTTATTCTAGGACCTCTCTCCATGCACAAGAAGCACTCTGAGGTCAGGAGTAAGTTCAAAGAGGATAAATTCCATGCAGTGCTTAGGAAATTACAGACAGTGCTGTCCAAACTAAACTGAACACTTCTCCAGCCTCTGGGCTGTCACTAAAAGGTGCAAAGATTGTTTAAAGCTACCTTCCTTGCCAAGATGCCACATGCTGTACAGCTAGGCTCCTATGCTATAAGCATATCTCTTGGCCATGTATCTGAGAGACAAAGGAAGTGGGTTCTGCATTGACACAGATCTGGACATGCTCCTACTGTCCTCCAAGCCACTCCACTGGAGGGATGCAAACTTCCTTGTAAATCTGCTTCAAATCCAGTCACGTGGTTTATCAAACCTCTGCACGCTGCACTCAGGATCTTTCTTCCTAGGAGAGAATAACTAATGTCACAATCAGAATTTATGTGACTGAAGTCTAAAGATGGTTTCTTTTTTAGTAAATGTGATCATTTTTTATCAGTGGTTTTGTGACTCCCATAACAGATTTTGTAAGTTTTATAGTCTTTCTATCTTAAAGAAATATATACGTCTGAATTCACAAGTACTTTGTAGTTTCCACTAGTTAATAAATTATTACTGAAGATAATTATTTAACCCTCTTGAGGCAGTATGCAATTAAAGAGCTGGCTTTGCCTATATTAATGATTTGCTCCAAATTCACACGCTTTATGATGTCATTGGTTAACTAGCATTCCAGGTGTAATGCTAGTAAAATCTGTCGAGTTCCACCACTGAAAAAAACATCCCAATATTGTTTTGTTTAATGCATCTGTGGTAGCAAAATCTCCTAAATTAGGGAACAAGTATATATTTTGGCTATGCCTATGTTAGCAACCAGTGCAACAGAACTGGATCTGGAGAATGAAACGCAGCACAGAGGATCCAGCCTGAACATGGCATATTTCACACACAGCACTAGGCTCATCCCATGGGCTGAACACTCGCTCGCAGTTCAGATGCATTAGAGGTGCTCGTGGAGAATCTCCCACTCAAGCTTCAGCTAGAAGGATGCCATTTTGCATACTCCTTAGATTCTCCCTGATGCAAACCAAAGTGCCCAAGTGGGGCTATGGGGAGATCTGTCTCCCAAGTGTGCTCTTGATTGGCTCCAAAGCGCCAAAACAGATGAACCTTAATGTTCAGAGATGCAAAAGACCAGGATCAACCACCACTCAGACCTTACTTTGCAGTGTTGTGTAACAGTCCTGAGACACGACTGTGAGCTAATTCTAACTGGAAGTGGAACATCTGGGGTTCCCACAGCACTGCAGGGTCCCTGAGCTCATTAATCCACCGTTCTCACCAGCGTTCTTTGTGCTGCCACGGGGTGCAGGTTGACAGATCCTTAAGCAGCCCTTGAAGAAAGGTACTACTGCCAGGATATGAGTTTCATTTAATGTGTCGGTGGAAGAATCAGGTTCTAAAGGAGACATCACCATCTTTTGCAGGAGTACATGATATAGTAATCAACTGAATGCAGATCTTTTGTTTTTTTAAACATGCACAGTGATATCTGAATGTATGTGATTTTTTTGAAGAAGAAGAGGAGAAAGAGGAAGAGAAAGAGGAAAAAAGCAAATGTGGAGGTTAAGAAGACGCAGTATGCATGCCAAGAAGATGCTATGCCACTGAGATATGAAATCAAAGCCATGTTTTCTTTCTAAGGATTAAAAAAACACACGCTGTAGACTATGATAAAAGGCTACAATATTATTCTAATTTGGTCGGAGATACAAGTAACAGTGTAGACACATCAACAATATTGCAACTAAATCATGGGTGTAAAGCAGTGGTAAAAACGTATCTTCTAAGTTAATACATTGGAGCAAAATATTCTGAAACTTTAATTCAACGGGAGGAAATAATGCTAGGAATGGAAAAGGACTATATATATGGAAACAGTAACACTGGAAGGACTTCTGTAACATAGAAGAGAGATATTCTCTGTATCACCAGAAACTATATAATTACTTCAACAGAATAGGCAGCGTAGAGAGAACAGTTTGAGAGAAAAGTGGGGAAAATCTGATGAAGACTTACTAACTTCACCAGGGATCTTTATGAGGGAGATCTGCTGATTCCTCTATCAGAGAGGGTATATAAGCAGCCTAAATAAATGAAAGACTAGAAAACTCTAGGGCTAAACTATCTTCACTTTATTCATATGAGTAGCCTTTTGAAATCAATAGGACTGTGCAAGACAAACACTGTTAGATCTTCAAGAAGTATTTGTATGTGAAACTTAGACACCTTTCTTCAGGCAATGTGCTTCACTGAGTCATTGGGCTGGGACTCAGAAATACTACAGATAATATTTCCCACTCCCCGGCTACAAAATCTTGAACACGCTCCTTTCTCTGCATATTTGTGACCTTTTTCTTTCTTATTTATTTAGTTTGGAAACCCTTTGAGGCAGAAACTTACTCTTGCTGTGCAAACACACTTAGCCAAGGACACCTTTTTGAAGGGAATTTCTAGGTACAGTTATTACACCTCAATTCACATTCAATATAACCTTTTCATTATTTCCAGTACAGGTTACTTACCTTCACATTGTCAAATAAATCTAAACTCCATTCCTATTACTTTTTGCTTTTTTGGTTTTAGTATTAAGATACATTTTGAGAAGGGTTATGATCTTCTAAGAGGGAGACCTGTGGATTAGCTAGATTTGAGTAAAACATTGTAACTGCTTAGCCACTGTAATTCTGTCTCATATTCCATTTGTTCACCATTACAAGTGAAATAGTACATTGGTATGAGTGCAATATAGATAATTAGGCAGAAACTAAACTTGCCCAGGAAGTTCATGAAGTTTAGGATTCCATCACAAATGTCCTGAAAACATTCTGCTAATGCAATTCAATTAATTTTTTTTAACCAGAATTACCATGTAGGTTTGGGCAGCTGTGGTTAGCACTAAGCAGCAGAAAATACTGAACCCTGCAGGAAAAGATTGCTTTGGCAGCCAAACACAAAGCGTGAATCCACAAAGAGGGTCAACAAGGTACCAGATTAATCTGTCAGAATGGCAAGCTGACATATGTGTCAACTAGTGTATGGACTTCAAGCACTGCAAAGGGAAAGATCTTCAAAAGCCTACAACATTTCTTGTACAAAATCTTTTTGCAGCTCTTCTATCAAACAAGTTAATGAAACATAAAGCAACTGACCTTCACAATGCAATGCACCATTGACAGACATCTAATCAAATGGTGGGTGTTTGAAGATGCTTTTATTAAATGTCTTGTGCCACATTCAGAATGCATAATTTGGGCAATGACACAAAATTAGAAAAGTCAAGATATTTTACTTATCACCTGGAGTCACGATGGGGGCTACAACCTATCAAAATCTCATTTGGTTTTAGGTCCATTTTCTTCTCCTCTACCTCTGAGTGACCCCATCTGTTCACACCACTTTATCCTTTCTGCACAAACTTTTCTCTGACCCAGCTCTTGCACAACCAGGTCTAGTGAGAGGTGTCCCTGCCCATGGCAGAGGGGTTGGAACCAGATGATCTTTAATGTCCCCTGCAACCCAAGCCACTTCATTATTCTATGATCTAATCCCAAATACAAGCTTTTCTCCACACCTTGCCTTCTAGCATTTCACATTTCCACTTACACAATACATTTCCTAAACTCAATTGCTGGGGAAAGATTCTTCATGCTTTATGGGAAGGCTGGAAGAGCATCAAAGGGCCCTGAAGTATTTTATCTGCTGAGGGATCTTTTCCAGTGCTTAATCACCTTAGAGTCTTCCCTAGCATCTGACCTGAATTTCCCGCACCACAGTTTAAACACATTTTATTTTTTCTTGAGCTCAAATAAATATGAAGACCAATGTGTTTCTAACCTTCCAACAGCAGCCTCTAGGTACTTAAAGATTACTCTCACATCTCTCCTCAGTGCTCTCTTCCGGAGACTAAAGAAACCTCATTTTTTCAGTCTCAGAGGTCAGATTTTCTAGGCTTTTGATCATCTTTGCTGCTTCCCTCTGGTTCACAGATATCTTAAAATGGGCCGCCCAAGCCTGAGCATAAGGCTCCAGATAAGGTCTTGCCAGAGCTAACTGGGAGAGTATGGTGCATAGTTTTAAGAAGTGTCTCACACAGTTTTATGCCTCCTTCACTAGATTCAGTATGTGACCTACTAAATCTCCCCACTGCTTTGCCCAGAAAGGCCATCTAACTGTTTGTTCTCCATCTTTCCATTATGCAAATAATTATTTTAAAGCATATTACTTTGTGCCTTTCCTTAGCAAAAGATAATTTATTATTTAGTATTTAGATAAATAAAAAAAAATACTGTGTTTTTTTCCCTATCATCTAAGTCACTAATGAAAATGGTGAAAACACTGATTTAGGAAAAGACCTTTTTAAAAGTACTTAATCCAATAATCTATTTCGACAGAGCAATATTAATAACTATCTGTTGAGTAGTTTTCTAACCAGCTTTCCATTCACCATGTTGTTAGATTTACTTTACCATATATCCCCAAGTTGCTTAGATCATCTAAGACCAAATTACGACAGGCCACTTACTATTTCTCCAGTATCCACACAACCAATTACTATGTTATAGAAGGAAATTAGATTAGTGCTATGTCACTTGTTCTTTATAAGCTCATCCTGCTATTTACTTACTATCCTGCAGTCTTCCAGTAATTACAAATACATTGTTAAAAAGCCTGTTATGATTTTTTTCCAAGAATTGAAGTTTGGTCAATCCATCTCTTTTTCAGAGAGGGGCATTATGTTTCTTTTTCTGTGAAAGCCGGGAGAATGACATAAGGTTGCCTTTGAAGAATCCCTTTGGCTCCCCTTAGTACAAGTCATGGCAGAATCAATACAAGAGGTGGTGGCAGAAGGGCACAGATGAGCCAGGGTGGTTGCACTGAAGACTTTTCAGATGACACTGCCACGTGTTTGAGACCCACAGAAAATACATGACAGAAAATACATGACAGAAAATACACTTCCTTCCTGGCCTGCCCAGCCAAGGCTGAACACACTTGTCAAAGCTGAACTCCCCTGTCACTTACTATCCCTTTCTTTACAGTGTTAGCTGCAATAACTGGTATTTTAAGTAATACTTTACAAGAGTCTGAGTGCCCTTCTTAACAGCATCCTAATTAACTGGCATCTCCTAGTGCAAAACACCATGCTCCTAGACACACACAAGTCATTCTTCCTTGTACAGATGATCCATGTCTCTCCCCATGCTGAATTTTGTAACTCCCTGGCTGGCCTCATGCAGCACGATTCCTCCTTCTCACCACTACAAAACACAGGTGTTATGTGGTTATTTATCTATTCATTTTTCCTCATCTTTCTGATAAAATCAGTTTCATTCTTTATGCTGCCAGCTCCCCCCTTCCCTGCCATGTGAGACTGTGTCAATGATAAACTGAAAAGCAGCAGCAATGAATCACCCCTAGCAGCTGTATTCATGCTTCTGAAAAGCAGGTTTGGGAGTGGCTGTGAGCATGCACCAGCCTGTCCAGCTCTTACTGACATGGGTGAGTTGTGGACACCTGCAGGCAGCCAGCAGCCAGCCTGCCTGATGCACCAGTGTTGCCTCAACTCACTTCAGGTGCTCAGGCACGCAGGAGCTCACATGCTCCATAAGGTACTGTCTCATCGTAGCTGGGGCCATGTTTTCATAGAAACATAGACTGCTTTGAGTTGGAAGTGACCTCAAAAGGTAATCTAGTCCCAGCCCCCTCCAGTAAGCAGGGACATCGCCAGCTAGACCAGGTTGCTCAGAGCCCCATCAAGCCTGACCCTGAATGTCTCCAGTGATGGACACCACCTGTCTGGGCAGCCTGTTGCAGTATTTCACCACCCTCATAGTAAAGAACTTCCTCCTAATGTCTAATCTAAATCCACCCTGCTCAAGTTTAAAACCATTGCCCCTCAGCCTGTCATTTCAGGTTCATTGTCTGCACAGACAATGAATTTGGTCTGGAAGGCAGCCTCCGTGCTCTGTCCCACAGACAGTGTGGGTAGGTCTAACGGTTTCCTTGTGCCATTTGAATGTACTGCTGTAACTCATTTGAAAGTCTGTGTAGGCAAGGATTCAGACCAAGTTCACCTCAAATTATTGATGTGAAGGACTGAGTAACCACAGAAACAAAAAGCCATTCAGATTAATTAAAGTATAGAGCAGCTGTATAAATGGTTGACTAAGACGGTTGATTATTTTTTAACAGGATGCATATGTTAAGCATCTACATCTTCCTCCTTATAGATGGTGCTGCAGCAGAGTGAGTTATGCTGGGATGAAGTCAAGAGGGCCACAGCATAAGATCTGATAATGGCACAGGAAAATCAGCAAAACCCTCACAATAACATCAAAACAATTTCACAAATGGCAACAAAAGAAAAAAGTTATGAGGAACATATTACTTATTTAATGAGCCTGTATTACTTATTTAATGAGCTTTTAGCTATCCTAAAAATTTTAATGACTAATACAACCTCATTGCTTACAGACCCAAAAGTCTAACTAGGAAAGTTGTAAAGGGATCTTTTAGACCTGTCTGTGCAACCAAAGAGAACTAGTGTAGAAGTAAGATGTAAAGACTTAACATTAAAGATGTTGTGTTTTGCTTTTCTCCAGATGTAACAAAAATTGCTCTGCTACGTTTTCTAACAAGCATGTCAGAACTCACCTTTTACTGTAGTTTTGTGGTGAAAGAGATGCCCATCTCAATACAAGGATAAGCCAGAGAGTGTACAGTGAAGCAGACTTAGGCACTTAATTACTGTTCCTTATTCATCCCTTCACAAATCCTCAACAAATGGAATGTTCTCTGCCCTGAGTTACAGTTTTTCCTCTTCAGTTCTGCATCATATCACAGGATATTTTCCAGTTCTTTTTGTTTTCTTGTCTTCGGTTCCAGGCTTTCCTAATCAAAGACTTCAGTAATCTCCAGTAAGGGGCATAAAATTTCAAATACACGAGAGATTTATTAGTGTGCCTAAGCTCTTTGTTACAATGATGTGCATGTATAACATGTTCCTGCTGGACCTCCTCTTTCCTTTTTGTGTTCACAAAAAAAAAAAAAAAAAGAAACTGCATCTCTTAAGTTGTAACTTTGAACTGCTCAGCTTTATGCCTGAATTTTGATACTATGTATGTCCAAAAATGCAGACAAGGATTTGATTGCTTGCAAAACAAGGGGACCTTTTCTGAGTCCCCGGAAGTCCAGATTACAAGATATGCTTACCTGCCTAAGGGCTACAGGGCTAGGTTTATTCTCTGAGTTAACCTCTTGCCAAAATAACTCAACCCACTCTACTATAAGATGTATTATTCCCTCTGAAGGGGGGTTGGGGGAACATGGGGATGAGAAAGCCAATGGAAAGCCTGTTTACAGACCAGTCTAACATAAGCCATTAAATGGGAGAAACAGGCACACAACCCTACCTCAGCCATTCAATCAATTTGAAATTGTACTCATAATTAGAGCCTGTGAATGAGCAAGATTCCTTCAGCCATTTCTCTTCTCATGGGTTTGGGAAATAGCAAGATTGGTTTTTTTTCCAGAAACCTATGCCAACACCTGTTTGATAAAAGTAATTTTTCATTTTTTATCCTTCTAATCACTTTTATTGCTCCTTTAAGCCCTAGCAACCCAAAGGAACCACTAGCTTAATTAAGCATTCAAAGCTAAAACCAAATGAGTGCAAGGATCCCTCGGTGGCTTCCCCAGCTCTGTTTTAAAAACATTGCAGAATGGTTCTTGAGCCTCACCTTGCCTTCCCAGGCTTCTCAGAAGACCTCCACAGCAGTGTCTGTCAAATTCTGGGATGAGAAGTAATACAGATGGCAAAGAAGAGAATAAACTTAAAAGGTAGGAGAAAAATGGCAATGAAATGAGACCCAGGAGGGAAAGGGTAGACAAAGACTATACTGAGACAGAGATTCCTCTAAGCAGCTGAACTCAACTTTTGGGATCAAATGCTGAGAACTCATACCCATATCTTTTATCTTCTCACTAAACCATCAAGATAGCAACTGAGAGAGGTAACAGTCCACTTCCCAAAACTTTGGTGTCTCCACAGTAAACTGTTAACCCGTGTTTCTGATGGTCCTTGAAAAAGGAAAGGTATCATTTATGTAGAGATAATAAAGGTAGCACTTTTCAGGTGGCATTTTTTTTTCCCAAAAATAATTAGATGCTACAGCACTGTTGCAGAACATGGATTGGTAGGAGAACAGGCTACTTGCAAGCGCATCTGCTCACAGTTCATGCTGATCCCAGGCTTGAGGACAAGGTGAGGGAAAGCAGAAGCACTATTTCCAAGACGTAAATTCATTGTCTGTGAGAAATGGCAGAAACTATTTGCCTGTCTGATTTCCACATGAATGGAGCATGATCCCCTTGATTCTTTCTCTGTGAAATATGAGAACCCTGTTCCTGAGTGCTAATACAGTTTTCCCAGACAGTGAATGCACAGGTGGGGGGTTCAGGAGTCAGAAAAGACTTTAGCAGGGGCACAAAATGGTTTAAGACTCAGAGGCTAAAATGACAAGACTGACCAGCCAATTATACTGGAGGAAGGAAAAATAAGGATGAGGAAAGAAAAGCTGAAAATGAGAAGAGGAGGGGAGCACTAAAGAAAAAAGTCACTCATTTTCATGTGACTGGATGTAGTGGATTTGGACTGGAGGTCCAAGGCTCTGGGATTTATTGAGAGCTTTCTTAGCTTCTCTTCTATTGTATCTGTGCAAGTTCCCAGATAATTCCAATTATACCACGTACCTGTATTGCAGGCATGCCAAGGAGCTTTAAATTGTTGGAACAAAACATCTGATGTGTGCCAAATTTTATCAATATTAAAAGCAATTAGACATTGCAGATAAAACTCATCTTTCTCCTCCAGACTGTGTCCCTGGAAGTGCTCTGCAGTTGTGTCAAACTCCCCAGAAGACTAGCTCAATGGTCCATCGTTTCAACTGATCTATAGCAGCTTTGTGGTTAAGGCACTCCAGACCTATTTCTTATCTCTCTGCCACTGACTCCTCCTGACAAAACACAAATTTCTCTGTGTCTTAGCACCTGATTTATAGAATGAAAATGTTTCTTACAGGCATATTAGGAAGATCAGCCCATTTATGATGTGTTCACACAGTCCATGTGGTGTTGTACCTGAGGAAAAAAAAATTCTGACCTAAGTAATTTGTTTGTGAAGCAAGAAAAATAGATTCTCAATCTGCTGCTCCTGTCCAGCATCTACATTCTCCATTACCAACACAAATGATATCTGCATCTAAAATTTAATGGCAGCGCATTAGAAAAAACCTGCACAAGACTAACACATACCAGAGACTGAAGTAATATACACAATTATCTTGTTGGAAAAGAAAAAATAAACACAATTATCTGAATAAAACCAGAACTTAGAATACTTAGATAGGAGGCATACCAATTTTGATTTGAATGAGTTACCAAGTCAGTGCTCGTATATCTACTTAAGCTGTCAAAACATTACATGCTATGGAATATATTATACATATTGGGTGGGTCAGATTTAGGCCACTTCCTTCCCACATACAGAATCAGAGGTGGTTAAGTAGAGCAAAGAATTTAAGCTCATTCATGGCCTTCCCATAATCCTACTCTCAACAAGTCCTGTATAGGAGGTAGGAGCCAAAAGGCAAACAGAAGGAATCAGAAGGAATAATTTATATTTTTTTTTTATTACTGCCTATCAGCCTGATGTTCTCAAAGCTTTCCTCTGACAGAAGGCCTTAGACAGCAAGGCGTGATATGGAGCAGATGACTTAATCATCTCAACACATCTCGCACTCTCCAGAAGTTGCCTGAGATTCTCATGAACTTACTACACGTAGTTGCAGTCTCCTCACCACTCTGTCACCCCCCACACTAGAAGTATTAGATTAACCTGACCTACTCCTCTGTAATCTGCAGACCAGCTGGCTCTTGTACACGAGGCGTGGAAAAGGGAGGAGACTAGGATGCTGCAAAGAAGATGCAAATTACATCTCAGTAGGACTCAGCATTGAAAATAAGAATATAAGAAACACCCTACTGTGCTGGACCACTATTTTGCCTGCATCAGTGGCTAGGAGATAGATACTATTCAGGGACAGGATCCACTCTTGACCACTATCTCCCCACTACTCCACCTGTGTCCACAGTCATTTATTATAAAATTCTTGTTTATTATCTTTAATATAGTATTGGACTGGTTTTCCAGGAGTTTTTAATTCCTTTTATCCTCTGCTGAAAACACCTGCCTCCAAAGTTCATGGCAACAAATTTCAGAACTCGACTGCCTGCTGTGTGAGAAACTATATGCCTTTACCTGTTTTAAACCCAGTTTCCCCTAGTTTTAATGGGTAACACCTAGTTTTATTACTGAAGGATTTGGTGAATCAGCACCCCTGCACTCACTTCATTGAGTGCCTTCACATTTCTCAGTGAAAATTCTCCACTCAAAATTAAAGATTTAGCCCTTTAAGTCTCCCCTTTTAATGCAGTGGCTTGACATCCTCCATCACTTCTCTTTCTCTGCACCTTTCTAACTCCACTATGACTCCTTGTGATACAAAGAACAACCTGCACACAGTGCCCAAGACGTGACTGTGGGATTTTGTACTGCAGCAAAATGATGCTTTCTGTTATGTTCTCAGTGCCTTTTCTGATGTTTCACCTCTTTTTTTTTTTTTTGGTCTTTTGACTGATATTGTATCTTAAGCTGACAACTTCAGAGAACTGCTGGTGATGATTTCTAATTCTCTTCCCTGAGGTGTAACTGCCAGTTTCAAGTTCAGTATCCCATGAACACAGTTTAGACTGCTTTTCCCCAAGATTTATTACTTCACTTTTGATTACTTCACTAGGCCTAGAAAACAGGCCTACCAAATGGCACATTCCTCAACTGCAACTGCAGTATGCAACAGTAGGAGATCCTTCATGTAACTGGAGCACTTCCAGCACAGAAATCACTTTGCAGATCCCCTGCAAAGAGGTGACTCTGCACAGAGGAGTATCTCTCTTCCTACCTGAACAGGCCTTCAGGTGCTAGTATAGCAGGAAGTTGAAACACCTCCATGCTTAGCAGGGATTGCCTATTTGCAACAATAAAAGTGTTCTTCAGCCATATGTGGACTGACTAAAATATAAAATGCTTACATTTGAGTGGTTATGATTTAATCTTTAGAATAAAAAAGGGAAAGAATTTCCTTGACTGAACAGCTCTGAGAATTTTGCAGCCTAGTGAAGAGTTCACATACCTTCTCCTCCACTGGCTTCTGTGGGCAGTGACAGCTGGTCTGTCAGCTCCCCTGACTGTTCAGTTTGTTTGTTCAGTTCCTTGGGATCCATCTTCTATGTCAGGCTATTCTTATCTGCAGTCACATCAGAAACACCAATTCCCTTGCCATGTCCTCCATGCGGAGCCAGAACACAGAAAGGTAAAGGAAACATACTTCACATCCTATCATAGATTTAAATAACATTGTAGTGTAGTATCAGGCAGGCAAATTAATTTCAGCTCTGAAAACAGAGCCAGATTACCTCACTGTTTTCAAAATTTCCCCAATATGAGACAGATTTAGCAATGAAAGGTAGCAAATAAAGCTCTCTAACTGGCCAAGGAAGACCTGGCCAGGAAAAGTCAGAGACAGGAGACTTGTGTTACAATCTGTAAGAATCATGTCAAGGGCTGTCAGAGTCAGAGCAGCAAACACCCTGTGGACTCTTGAACTTTGGAGCTAAAATAGTAATACATAAGCCAGTTGTTTTGATGGGCTATGCTTTATGTGCTGCATGAGCCTTACTTGCCTTTATCCATGCTTTGTTTCCACAGTTTGCACTGAAATGGATATATTTTGCAAGCAATCATTCAGTCTTCAGTAATGTATGTGAAAGACAGTTCAATCTTCTAGTGCTCTCCTACAATGCAGAAGTTATTGGTTCGTCATCTTCACAGTGTTTGCCTTTGATTTAAAAAAAAAAAAAAAAAAACAAAACACCAAAATAAGATTATACCGTAAAAGATAGTTCATATATTCTGCCTCAGCCAGCCACTCCTAGAGTTCCTCTTCCAGGACGATTTAACTCATCCTCTAAATTAGCATTCCTTAGAAAAAAAATCAGCTGTTTCCCCTTAGAGCCTGTCTCTGCATGCCAGAAGCTTTCACTTAAACCTTTCTCAACAGGACTGCCACCTGCTTCCAGGACAAGCTCCTTCAGGCAAACAGTATCAGCCTCTTACAGGGCAGCAATAGCCTAATCTTAATTCCTGACAGTGACTTATGGGGAGAGGATGAAAGAGCTGGGATTGTTCAGCCTGGGAAGAGATGGCTCAGGGGGAACTTCTAATATGTGTGACTATATGATGGTGGGCAGCGGAGACAGAGCCAGGCTTCTCAGTGGTACCCAGTGAAAGGACAAGAGGCCACATATTGAAATACAGGAAATACCATTTAAATGTAAGAAAAAGCTTTTCTCCCTGTAAAGCTGGTATAACACTGAACAGGATGCCAAGGCATCCTGCAAGGATTGTGGAGTCCCTATGGTTGGAGGTAACTGAAAACCCAACAGGACATGGGCCTAAGCAACCTGTTTAGCTGACCCTGCTCTGAGCAGGGAGGATAGGACAAAACAATCACCAGAGGCCCCTTCCAACCTTAGCCCTTCTCTGTGATTCTGTGTGAACATTCACAGGCTTGAAAAATCTGAACCATGCTCTGCTTTCTTGCAGATTTGTCATAGGATACACAAGGGTTCAAATGTAGTTCTCAAGTGTGTGTGTTTAAGATAGGATGGGTTTACACCAAGAGAACTCAGGAGAAGAGCTTGAAAGACAAACTTATCATTTATGTTTGAACATCTGGCTCTGTCATGTGTTGTAAGTCTGACTCTCCACCAGCAACTGAAAGGCAAAATCACCCAGAACGAGCAAAACAACAACTAAAGACTGTATCTCAGAAAAGAACTTGCATATATATTTGCCTAAAGATTTTATTTGAACTTGCTTAAGCACTCTGCTGAATCAAGACTAAACTCCACCAATACTAACAGGCACTTCACCTCTACAGGGTGACCCACTTAATTACACTAATACCTTTTAAGAGATTTATTCCTCTCCTGAGGTATGCATTTTCCCCTGGTGTTTTAGGAAAGCCTATGACAGACATTATGATGTGTTAAGTGAACTGCTAAAGATTCCAAATAGTCCCAGATAACAAAGAACACTTTTTCTTTAATGTGCTTTAAAGGAATAAAGTAAATATATCTGGACATTTAAAAGCACCAGTTGAAGTGTTTATGAAGTTGTACATGAGCTATTTGCTTGTAACAATGGTTAACTGTAATTTAGCAGTCTTATTTGCAAAATTTTGTGTCTTTTTTTCTGACTTATTTTTATGGGACTAAGCAATTTACTGTGTTGTGCCACTATGGGTTAGAGTATCATGCTACAAACTGAGATCCACCTTTTGTTTTTTCATATGGCAGCCCAGCTTCTTAGGTAGTTCTAGCAATCATTTCCCAAGGGGACAGCCTCAATCACCCATCTTGAAATTAAACAAAACTTTTAGGCCAAAAAAAGCCCCTCTGAAGAGACTTGAGTTGCCTGACTAAACCCATTAGCTATTCACATCCAGAAGAATGGAAATATGTAACCACAGTACAAAGATTGCTAATAAGCATATCAGAGCTTACTCCTCCCATCAGACAGTGCTGAAAACAGTTGTCCTTCCAGCATGACCAAGGTTAGATGAGTTCAGCACCTGCTGGAGCAAAATGTTGTAACTATTGAGCATGTTTTTCTAAAGCAGGTGTTGAACTCCCTTGGCCTTATTTGCCTCAGCTGGACAAATGGACAACTGTTTTCCTCAACAAAGAGCAAGTCTGTGATCTTGACATACAGCAGTTTCTGTGATTTTGAGAAAGTCTAGGAGTAAACTCTGAAGTTTGCAGCTCTGAAGTTGCAGTGTCCCTCAGGGCTCAGTTTTGGGACAAGTCTTGTTTAATATCTTTATCAATGACCTGGATGAGGGGATCGAGTGCACCCTCAGTAAATCTGCAGATGATACGAAATTAAGTGGGAGTGTTGATGTGCCTGAGGGTAGGAAAGCTCTGCAGAGGGATCTGGACAGGCTGGAGCAATGGGCTGAGGTCAACTGTATGATGTGTAACAAGGCCCAGTGCTGGGTCCTGCACTTTGGGTCACAACAACCCCAGGCAATGCTACAGGCTTGGGGAGGAGTGGCTGGAAAGCTGCCTGGTGGAAAAGGACATGGGGGTGCTGGTGGACAGCTGACTGAACATGAGCCAGCAGTGTGCCTAGGTGGCCAAGAAGGCCAATGGCATCCTGGCCTGTATCAGAAATGGTGTGACCAGCAGGAGTAGGGAAGTGATCGTGTCCCTGTACTCAGCACTCGTGAGACTGCACCTTGAGTACTGTGTCCAGTTTTGGGCACCACAGGATAAGAAGGACATGGAGGTGCTGGAGTGGGTCTAGAGAAGGGCAACGAGGCTGGTGAGAGGGCTGGAAAACATGCCTTATGAGTGAGGACCAGCTGAGGGAACTGGGGTTGTTTAAGTCTGGAGGAAACCGAGAATTGACCTTATTGGTCTCTACAACTACCCAAAAGGAGGTTGCAGTGAGGCTGGTGTTCATCTCTTCTCCCAAATTACTGATGATAGGACAAGGGGAAAGTTGCACCAAGGACAGTTTCGATTGCATATTAGGAAGAATGTCTTCACTGAGAGAGTGGTTAGACACTGGAACAGGCTGCCCAGGGAGGTGGTGGAGTCATCATCCCTGGAAGTGTTCAAAAAAACAAGTGGATGCAGCACTTGAGGCTATGGTCTAGTGGTTAGGGAAATGCTGGGAGGAAGGTTGGACTTGATGATCCTGGAGGTCCTTTCCAACCATGGTGACTCTATGATTCTTAATAATTTCAATAAAGCGGATATCAGCCTTGAACTCAACACCTTCTCCAAGCTAAGCATGACCTTTAAAAGGATTGTGATTGATTAATTTAGATGATGCCTCTTACAAGGACACCAGTTCTTATACTCTCTGTTCGTCTCTTTTTTTTTCAGCCATCTGGAAACCTTTGTATGACCTGTCCCTTAAACATCTTCAGATGCACTTGTTTTTCAACCTCAACTACTTCTGAAATCTTTGGCACCCTAAACTCTCTAATGCCATTCAGTACAGGGCTATTGCTTTCTGCAAGATTTGTTTCTTAGACATTATATTAGATAGGCTTTCATTATTTCATACCAGTTCCTCTGGGAAGGGTAAGTGAATTTGTCCCATTTTGTAATATGTTATAACAGTTTGATAGTACTGTGATAATTGCATAGCAAGTAAGAAGATTTATTCTGAGTAGATGTTTTCCTTCTTTAAGAAAGAAGGAAGATATAGGCCTTCTTTCCTCCCAGATTACGATCATAGTATACTTTTCCAGAAGGAATATACACTATTCTACATAGTAGCTTTCAGTGGAAGCTAGTAACACTGTTGTTCACAAGGCTTTGCCCTTTTTTAATTTGTTTTTCTGATTTAGAGATGCTTGGTTCAATAGTTATGCCTTCCATTTACAGAGTACTCATTTGTATTGGAAAAAAACCCACACTGGAAAAGTCTACACGTGTACGTAATCATGAAATAGTAATATTTTAACTTGTTTCCAAACCATTAAAATGCATTAGCATTTATATGCAAGTACAAGATTACAACTGCAAAGTGTACAGCACTGTATAACAATGTTCACAAACAGACATAATAAAAAACAAACACAAACGCTTTTAAGCTATTAGAAGAACAAATTCTGTTGCCAAAGAAAACAGTATTTTACTGAATAAAACTAATTAATGATCTCTTATTTTTATTCTTATTCTTGTGATTTTGAATTCTTCCTACCCCTCACTATCCACTTGATATACAGAAATAAAAGTAATTTTGTTTGTTTGTTTAATTTCATGAATGCCCACTATATGCTATATCTAAAAACTGGTTCATTCAGAAAAGAGATTATCATGAGTGGGGAATTACTGTTGTATTTTTCAGTTTAAAAAGGGGGTAGGAATTTAGTTCAACATATGGGCTGTCTGCTCCTAGGACTTTTCAAGATGTGCATCATGTGAAAAAATGAAATTATTTCCAACTTTTTCCTTGTTCAGAAAGAAAGGGATGAAAAATGCCTAACAGCTTGCATAATGAACTGGAATTTGGGACATCAATATAGCATGTGCAAAATAAATGGCTGCTTGCTTTTAGTGTTAACACTCATGGACTGGAAAAGGTTACTAAGCTTTCCTGACACATATATTGCCCCTGCTTTTGCCCATCTTTGTACTTTCTGACCTAACAACTAACTGTTTTGGAAGGGAGATAATTTATCCCCCGTGATAGAGAAATAATTGTGAATAATACCTCTTTCATTATTGCCCATTGCCATTATTGAGTATATCTTTATAGAATAATACAATACCAATGATAAATTGTGAAAATAGCCTTTTTTTTTTCTGAAAAAGTTGTGCTTAGGACTCCTCCTAGATGTCTCTCCACAAGAAAGTTCAGTTTCCATCCTAGCTGAAAAATTAATCTATGATATCTTCTGCCTCAACTACTCTTGAATGTTATATATAATCCATGTCTTTTTAAAAAAACCTGGACAGAACACAAAACACAGGAAATTTTTTCTGTCTTCTGAAATTGGCATCTCAAGGCTCATAAAGAGTCAGTTACCTCCACACAGAGACTATCTTTAGTGGGTCACAGATGATGTTAAAGTCTGTTAAGCATCAGTAAGGCAAGGCAGCACAGTATGATCTGAATCTTCATTAGAGCTCAGATGGTACTAGTGACCTTTCTGTAGGGTGTTCTCATCTCTGCAAACTACAAAGCTGGACCCCATTCACCCTCTCTGTAACTGCACTACACAAGTACATAGACTTTTAGGCAAAAGACTGCTCTGTCATGAAAAAAAAAAAAAGTCCTTCTGTCTTGATTCATTTAAAGGACACCAGGGCACTTCTCCAGCTACACATTGGTACGCTGGAGGCAACCACCTGAAGTCACAAACTCTGTAAATACAGGTATAAGTAAGGGCTCAAAGGAAAACAGACTTTACTGGTAATGGATTCTTTCAATTTGCACTGTCTGTGAGTATACTGCAGTTTTCTCCCCAACCTCCCTCTCCTGGATCCTTGAAAATGTGCAGGACTGATGAAGCCAAGAGGAACAGCTCAGGGCCAAAGCATCACTTACTTGCATAGCTTGGCTTTCTGGGGAGCTCAGCTGAGGGGGTAGAGGTGCTGAGCAGTGCTGCAGGTGGTGCCTAAGCAAAAGACCCCACTCTGCAGTGCCAAACACCACATATCCTGAAGAAGTCCAACTGTTGGTGAGCAGCTCCCCTATTCTGGAAAAGAGCCCAGTGCCAGGAAGCTGACTTTGTAGACACCCCAGCGATGGTCCTTGGGGTGCTGCACTGCTCCCAGAAGTGCTCGTGGAATGGCTGCAAGATGTGACTGGGTTCTCTCTGTCAAGACAGTCCTCAATACAACAGCAAATCACCCCGCTGCTTGCCAACCTCTTTATAGCCCTATGGTCTGAAATTACTCAGGTGTGACTGTGTGAAGCTTTGCTTAACTTTCATCTTGTAACACAACATTTTGTTCCATTACAGCGTTATTATCCAGCCACAGGTTTTGTGTTTAGCTTGCATTAAATATTTTGTGCGCTAGTACATTTAATGTGTGTCAACTACCTTTGAACTAAGATTTCTGTAAATAGTAGGAATGAAAGTACTTTTGAAAATACAAGGAAAACAATTACTTACTGGGGAACAGGTAGAATTCCGCCCCAAACCAAAATAAGTAAGAAATTAAACAGTTGAAACTGAGTTCTTTTGCAAATATACATCAAGTATTTGCTTTATTACTGTTACATTAAAGGCACATAAATTAAGCCTCAGTCAGAAGCTCAGCCAGTACAAATGCTAGGCTGCAGCAGCTGAATTTCTGGACCACGAGTACGAGTTTAAGGAAGGCAGAAAACATTTTCCATCTACTAACATTCTACACAACTCCTGCTACTCTAACAATTTAAACTAATAGAGCACCTGGCCCCTACTGAGTCTCCATCTTATTAGAAACACATTGACTCCGACAGCTGCTTGGGAAGCCAAGAACCACATTCAGCACTAGGGTATCTCATCTGCCATCAGTGAGATCAGAATTTGGCTTTAGTCCTCCAAACTGCACACCATTTGTACACAGGAACAATGTGAAAATTAACTTTGAGTGCTACACTAATTCTACGGTATTCGAAGAAGGACACTGACCACTTCTTTTTGCTCCAAACTTCTTTTATAGCAATCAGCTATCTTCAGGTGAAAAGCCTTACATCCACTGGTATGGAAGAAGGGAGAAATGCTTCTCCTTCAGCCTTGGGGTGAAGACAGCACTTGTGGCAATGAGTACCTACAACAGACACAGAATTGTTGGATCAAGCAGGCAAAAAGCTACTTAAGAACAAAGACTCAGAAGATATGCGTAAGCCTCTTTTTCCCTGAAATATCTTTTTAAGACTCTGGCAACAGGCAATATTTCTTAGTGGAAGGTGAGCAATTATTCTGCAGCAGTGGATAGGGCTGGGCCTTCACACCACATGCTGTCAGGGATACTGCAGCCTGGCTTCTTCTCATTGGAGAATGGAAACTTGCTGTATATTACTCGATTCATATATTCTGATTTTGTTCTGGGTTTGGCTGCTGAATAGAAATAGACAAAGTAAGTTTTGTTTATTGGACAGAAAGTGTATGGGACAAGATATGATGGAATATGTAATTGTACAGCTATCGATTGGTTAAAACTACTCTCTCCTTTTTCTTAATTTAGGTATCTTTCAGAGAATATTATTTTTAAGAACAGCTCTAAAATGAAGCAAGAACTTCTGCTGGCAGACTTTTTAGAGTTACATTTTAATTTTAGCTGGATTTTGAATGAAAATTATTTTTCTATTCATAACACTTTAATGGTACTTTGTTAATTCTCTATGGCATCAAATTCCAATAGTGTATAATTTGTCTCCTACATTATGTTGAAGTTCTGGTCTTTATGCATCAGAGCTTTTAGTTACAGACCTTATTTTTAATACCTGATTCAGATGTATTTTCAGTGTTTGCACTTTGAAAAGGTGCCTCCTATAAAAAATGGTCATAGCTTAATTTTCAAATTGAACTTCCATCTGAAAATCAGAATCTCCTTAATGCCTTGAGTTCAGCTAATTAGTCACACTCAAAAATGTAGGCTGGTACTCCAAATGAATTCAGTCAGAGGTTTCTATCTATTTCAAACACAGGATTGTCCAAAAACGCTGGACACTCCTCTCTACCGTGCCTGTGGCAGTGCATGTGTATGCATGCACATACATACCTCACTTCTGCAAAAGTTACTAAGTTTTTCATAACCAAGTTTCCCTAGATACTTAATCATTTTTTTTGTTCCATAGATTGGGATTGATAATTGCAGGGAGCTCTGAAAAAGCTGACTTGTACGTAGTTATCAAAAAATCTGCTCTCTGGAATATTTCTTGTGTGATAAGCACCATTTGAAAAATAGTTTTATGTCTTATAAATAATAGACTTTTAATTAACCTTTATTTTCACTAGCCTTTTTTGGAAGAAAAAATAAAAAAAAACAAGGACACATTGCTAGCATTGATTGTTATTTATTACACAGCTTTTAAAAACCTTTTCATAAATGGTTGACTAATGACACAAAGATTTAGATCCTGCACTCTAACTTGAGCTTGCTCTAATGATCTTATCTATAAATGATAAGCAGGCTTATGGGATAGGAAAAAGTGGAATTTTCTCTGGTTTTCAATACAAATCATGCCCAGGACATGTTCTTTGGCATCCTGAAAACTAAAATAGAACAAGAATGTGTTTCTTAATATGAAATATTAATCTAAATTGAAGTATGCTCACCCTCTGGGGGTTCTATTCTGATTTTTAGTGACTGCCAAGTATCTTTATAGATGACTGATTTGGTGAGTGCTCTACCCAGCATTCAGCAGTATAAGCACTAGAAATATGTAGTTGTATAACATTACAGAAATGGGATTTTCCAATGAGACATGAACATAAATTGCAAATAAGAAAAAGGATGTTTTTACCTTGTCCTCTGAAGAGTGCAACTTACTATAAACCTCTTCCCCACCTTGGGGAAACTTAGTCTAGAATAATGCCAGAAGCAATCTTATCCTAAGTGGTGTAAATACGAAGCAACATTCATTGTTGTATTCTCCAGGTATTTCTTTATGATTTTGGAAATGGCAAACTGAGAGATTTATGTAGTTGAACAATTGCCTACAAAGCCTGGGGCACACAGCTCATTAATGTACTAAATACACTGACTACACCTTACAAGGTAATCACTTGAAAAAGCAATCCAAAGTCATAGAATCACATAATCATTAAGGCTGGAAAAGACCTCTAAGTCCAGCCATCACCCAGCACTACCATGGCCATTAAGCTTTGGGTCAAGAAATGATACCTTTAAAGTAACAGGTACTGCTTTGTACTCCTAAGTTAAAAGTTTGACTGCTAGTGGCATCAACAGTCTTAGATCACAGCCTATAAGAAAAAAATAAAATTAACATCTATCTTAGAGGTCCACTCTGTAAAATATATGCAAAATACGTTACGTGCTTACTGACAGATATGGGACAATGCTTCTCACATCCCTTTGGCTTTGTGAAGCTACTACCAAAAGCCCTTTGTGAGACTTTTGAAACATTAGAGGAGATCCTATGTTACAGCACTGAGAAAGGGAGCTTACTTTTATTTTTTTAGACACTATGACAAGACATTGCTTTGCATACTACTTTAAAAGCAGAGTCCTTTTCCTACCTGGGATGAGGTACATGTTATCTGAAGGGAATGTATATGACAATGACTGAACAAAATCAATGACAGAAGTCTCACTAGGTACTAAGCTTAGTAAAATTAAGAGGCATATAAATGTTAAGAGGCACACCAAAAATATATTTCAATTTTAGCATTTCATTATGTTTTAATTTGAAAAAACTCATTAGTGTCTGTCAGTTTGTATCTACAATTGTAGTTGCCCTAAGGTCTGATAGAACTGAGTCCAAAAAATATTCCATATGGTTAGAAGTACTGAGAAAAAAAAATCAGTATGTATGCAGACGAGAACACAGATGCCTTTATCTTTCCTAAATTGAGTGAGGAAAGGCTCAAATGAAGAGTGAAATAATTTCAGCAATTTGATGAAAGCTTGCAGTACACAGGCAGATCTGTCAGAGGCAATGCCCTCGTCAGAAATAATACTGGAGGGATAATTGATAAGAAATGGTTATCCACCAAATGCCGAAAAAGACCAGCAAAGCAAACAAAGAATTGAAATCCTGCCATCTCTTTATCACTTGCTTATATATGGATTGAATCTATTCAGTGCCAGAAGCAGTGAGGTCTACAAGTTGCAGAGGAACAGAGGCTAATTTTCATGTTATAACTATTATCTCATTTTAACTCACTAAGAATACACATCAGGATACCACTTCAATATCTGTAAAACAAAGTACTAACATCAGGGCTTCACTGTTTGGAGTCCTGCAGTTTGCAGGCTCCATTAATTTCTTTGTGGGTCAACAAATGAGAGTGATGCGGAGTAACCTCTGAGAACAGGGAGTCTCCTCAGACTCCATTCAGTCCCTCTCCCTGCTGACTGTCCATGCCTTTCATTCGTGCCACGTATTTGTTTAAAGCCAATTGTGATTTTAATGTTAAACAAAGCACAAATTAGTTGACAGAGACAGTTGTTGATACAGAATGCTAAAGAACATTTCATTCCCCGCTTCTGCTGGCAGGATCAGCAATGGCAATTCACGATTGTGGTGTGTTTCTCATTGCTAAAAAAAAATCTTTATTTTGAATCCATAAGAAGCATCGGTGCTACACAATGACACTTGTTTGTAAATGGCCATCAGGGAGAAGACAAAAATTAACCTGTATGAACAGCTGTTAAAATTCTCCTTCTGCCCTCAGGGGGTGATTATTTTAAGTTCCGCAGGGAAAGGTCGTCATGTAGTCAGGCCTTTTCATTACTCTTACACACCAGCCCAGAAAGGTTTCTGTTGCATGAGGTGTACACCAGGCTTGCTGCAGTGATGAAGTCTAACTGTACGATAGCTCCACAAGACAGTGTGTATCCCCTGCTCATCAGGCACGGACTGATGCCACAGAACATTTCTGCTGCACATGGTCAGCCTTTCACCACTTACACCTTTGTGACTAAAGGTGCTACTCGCTGTGGGTTGTTTTTTCAACTCACTTTCCTGCAGTTACTGCATATAAAATGCTGGGAATAGAATTTTACCAGAGAAAAAAAAAAATCTGACTGAATGGAAAAAATGCTGGAAAAGAATCTGCTTCAACTTTCTCCCTTCACAGTATATATACAGAGTATTAATCTTTGGACAGGCGAAGGATGATAACTGGTGTGAGGAGGCATGCACTACAATCAATGATGATTTAATTTCATTCCAGTTCTAACATTTAAAAACATTATCCCTTCCAAGTATCATCAATCAAGTCCTTGTTTAGGAAATACCAAATTAGTTGCTGTTGCTAAAGGGCCACCAATAGATTTTTCTATTTAGGGGGAATGTTCCACCGTTCTTTTTTATTCAGATTTGGTTGCTAGCTATTAACTTCTCCATAGGAATGTTACAAAAGGCTTGTTCAGCACTTCTCTATCTTCAGACTTGAGATGGAAGGGAACCATCTGCAGAGCGTAAAGTATCCTTGGCATGACCGTGATCCTACAGGCAGCTGCTCTCCCATCCGTGAGAGAGGGAGCTGGTTTCAGTGCCTGTGATTTCCTTCTAAATTATCTGAAGTTAATGTGGTTCACAAAAGTGACCCAGGTTATTTTGGCATGGTAAGTAATCTAATTAATGTTTGATCACTAACTGGATAACTCTGCGGTTTACTGAACAGTCTAGTGGGGAAAATTAAATGTTTTCCATGCCTGGAAAGAATGAATAACAATAAGATATGATTCTTCAGTTAGGAACTAAATTATTTAAATCTACCTTCAGTTACCTCACTGAGTTCAGTGTAGCTTAGGAAGGAGAGGAAGGGGGAATTTGAGCCTGTTTTCCCTCTAACTCAATTTATAGTTCATATACTAAGACCTAGTTTATAGTAATTTTCTTCCATTTGTCATTTTACAGCTTACTTTTATAGATAATATTATTGTATTTGGACAGATTAGGTTCCAGGCAACTCTGCTGTACACTTTGTGGCCTCCTGCATAGTAAGCACACTCCTATGAGAACCATGTGTTTGCACAGTTGAAGGAAGGACAGATTAAACACAGACAAAGCATAACCATTTGAAAGCATGGTTCTGTGTACAAGTAGTAGAAAACTATGAATATTTGAACAAGTTTGTCAAGATGAGTGAAATAGGCATGTGTGAGCAGCTGGTTAATTGCTTCATGAAACGGCTGCCCCATTAAACTGATCTGAAATTGCACCAATTTTCTCAAAAAATACCTGGCACGTTTCAAGCTATGTTTTTTGTGACCTGATCACAATGTTGAGAATGAAGTGGTCCACAGATTACACCCTGTTTTTCTAACTGAACAATTCAGACCTTAACTTTGTCTAATTCAATGTTTGTTAAAATCAACAGAGAGAGCTTGAGAGATCTGAATAGGCAGTGAATATACAGAAACCTCAGTGAGATCTCAGTGAGATAGAAACACTCCCTCTACCATTACTTTTACTTAACTTAAAAGTTGCATGTTTTTATCTTGTTCCAGGATAAAACTAATACTTAGGAAAGATTTTCAGCATTGTTATAAAACACATAGAAATCAAAATATACTCACTAATCTGAAATGCAAAGTAACTTTTCTGGGACAACAAATCCAATTGATGCCAAAATCATAATCAGAAAGAGTACAGAAATCTGCCTAAATCTTTAGGCTACAATAAAACACCTTTATCCCCAAATGCCTTTCTAAATCAGCTTCTTCAACTGTAACACTGAGGATAACATTACATAGCAGGAATTATGTTGTGCTTACATCTATTACTTCATATGAACATGCCAATTAATACTGGTGTGTGTACACGTAAATTTGGTGAATGGTTTCCTGAAGGAATGGTTTACTGTGGAAAGATTCAGACAAAGCAAGTGTCAAGTCTCTACAATTACAGGACTAATCTAAAGCTGATTAGGAGGATAAATGGAATTTTTCTCATACATTTGGATGCATTTATATTGATACTTCAATGTAATCATGCATGACAAGGTCATCTCTGGAAGAATTAATATGGGCATTCAGAAGAGAATTAGCTTTGCAGCAGCAGGTACTATGGTAACAAGTGTTACTCTGCTGTTTCTGTGATTTGCAAACAGCATAGTCTTTTGCAAAAGGAAAGAATATGTGAACAACGGATCACCTCATCTCTTTCTTGACAGCTTAAAAAAGTTTGGGGTTGGATTTTTTTGGGAGTTTATTTTGGGTTTCGAATGGTGTTTTGCCTATGCTCCTCATCTGCATTAGAGCATCATAGCATCATTTCTTGTCTACTCTTCTGCCTTAGGTTTGAATGCCTTCTCATATTCCTCCTTTTCCTTATCATTCCCCAAGTGTTTTCCTCATTCTGTTTCCATTTTTTTTTGCTTTCACTAACAGTTAATTAAGGCCTCAAGTAAACTCTCCCTTCCTTACCCATTCCTCATATTTAGTCATGTGGGCCTCACTCTAACCTCCTCTAGCTGTCTCTGCTTCCTCTATAGGTTTTCTATTCTACCACTCCTCACTTTCATAACCCTCTTACTCTCCTATGTCTTTTCTTCCTGGTTCTACTGTTTTTGATTCCCCACTTCCTAGCCTAAGTACAGGGAACAGTTTCTATTCCCCATTTGCAGTCTCCTACTCCTTGTCTGATGTTGTTTCCATGACTTTCCTCCCTTCCTTCAAGCTGTCTTAAGGCTGTCATGCCTGCTCTTCTTCACGCCTGCTCCTGGCTCTCCACTCCTCTTTCAAAATGCTGTATCTCCCTCTTCTCTCTGTGGCTGTCCTCTCCTGTCCCTTCTGGTTATTCATCATGTGCTCTCACAAAAGGCACATGTGGGAAATCAGACATTTGGAAGAGACTGCTGCAATTTGATTCTGAGAACAGTCAATGGAAAGAGAGAGCACAGCTCCAGTGGATAAAAGACCTGTGCTGCATGTGACAGCTTGATCTAATAATCAAGATGAACAGGAACACATCCCATGAAAACATCCCTGTGTCAGAGGTGGATTTCCCTGTCCCCAATGGTTTCACTCATGTGTCAGTATTAAAGAATTTCCTAGACCACCAACCTCACTCCTGTAAAATTTTAAACAAGACACTGAGCCACATGCAGACTGAAACACTGCAATGGGTGCCCTCACATTTCCCATCCATGATGTATGCTTCTGAGTGATCACTTTTTCTTTAGCATGATAGGCTTTTGAACCTGAAGTTGACAGATTTCTATAATGAGACCAACTATTATATTCTTAATTCTGACAACCAGGTTTTTTATCCAACTCTCTGGCAGTCACCAACTAAAGAAATATTGAACTCTTGGTGAAGCACCTAAGTAAAATTTTAAAAGCAATGACAACCTGAAGGCAGAGTATCCTCGTCTTTTGTATTAAAGACTACAATCTACCAACAAGTACACCAAATTCTGCACACTGAGAAGCCAGCCTCAGACTGTGCAGATTCCTGCCTTATGGCAGGAGTCTCTACCTGCAGAAGACATACTTAAATAAAATATACTTAATTTTCAGTTACTGTACTGAAAGAATAATTGTTTCTCTCCTTTGAGGAAGGGACTTCCCCAGTGTCAGATCAGTGGAGCTTCCATAAAAAGAAACGCAAGAGTGTGTGTGGGCTAAGCCAAGTATTTCCTTTTATCAGTTCATAAGGACAACGCATTCCGACACATCTAGCAGAAAGCTGGAACTGCCACACAAAGGCTTGGAACACTGTCATCACTGGGTGGAATTAGCCATGTTCTGCAGTCAGCAAAACAGCCGCTTGGTTTTTGTGTCCTCAAAATATGTTTAACACAACCTGCCACCTAAAAAAAAAATTTCTTTCAGTTATCCTAACAAGGGAGAGTTTTCTCAGCTGAAGGGAGCTTCAAAAGGTGAAGCATTTCCCTGCGGTTCATGACTGCCAGAACTGTTTTTCCCTGAAGCAGCTGCTGGCTGAAGTTCCTGTTTTAACAGATCTGTGGATCTTATTATGAGAAGAAAGGTCAGATAAGCACAGATACATTTTTTCTAGTGTGCTTGAATATATCAGTAATAACAACGAGATTGTAACCTGGTGAGCTAGACCCTGTGCAGTTGCCAGATACAGGAAAGTCTGCCCTGTTCAACTTTTGTTTCATTTAATTCTTCTCTCCAGTTTCTAATATAATCAACATTGCTTTCTTTAACATAATCTTCCTTCACGAATTGTTGCTGAAGCAGGCTGCTCCAAAGTGCTGTAAATGAACTTCTGACCTCTGGGGGTGAAAGAAGGGAGGTAAAAGATACTTGGCCTGTAGCACTCCAAAGAAGATGTGAAGCCAGAGTGTTGCCAAGATGCTGGCAAGAGTCAGTACATAAAGCAAGTCAAAAAAGGGGGACAAGTCAGCCACAGGACCAAATACTGACAGGTGTCAAGAAGAATTCTCTTTTACAGTGTCAATATTTGTTTTACTTTGTGAAAACATTTGCCCTCTGCTTATCCTACAAGCAGTATTATTAGAAACACATTTTCAAACGATACAAAGAACCACAGCCAGAGGTGGTTATTTCAGTAAAATATATTTCACTTAATTTGGGCACACTTAATTGGGACAGCTGCTTCTCTGAAAAAGCTTCTAGAAAATCAATTCATGGTACTATGTCAAAAAATCTGGGACTTAATTGGACAGTAGTCACAAGTTTTGCTTAATGAGCTGTATTTTGCCACTGCCATCAGGTTACATGGTTTTTCACCAGGTGTTAAATATGTGTGAAACACTAAGCTTCCATTTTTTCTTAGAAACATTGCCAAACAAGGATTTTAAGAAGAACAATAAATGAAATTCAATATTATTATTCTTATTTCCTTTAGCACTTCATTTCATTCTGATCCTGCTGCTCCCTTTTGTGTGGCTTCCAGTGCCAGGTCCTGGAAACACTACAGATTTCCATTCTTGTATGTGAATGTCAATGTTATAAAAAAGATAATTTCCTGAATAAGCTAGGGACCTGGAGGACAGCAGGCTTCCAGTTCCTGGAAAGTCACATGTGTCATTCCAGTTATGTTATTTTAGTTTTTATGTTTCATTTCCAAGCCTCACATTGCTCTGGAGTCCAGGCAAATGTGCAGGCCTGAATTATTCAAAATTACTGAAACACCATTCAAACAGCTTTTTCTAGCACTAGGTATTTTGGCATAAGGATTGTGAGTGCAGCTTTATGTGAAGGAAAGAACCCATAAATTCCTTCTGTTAACCAAAGGACAGGGACACATTTTTCTCCTTCCCTGGGACTTCCAATAGAAAGTGCAGAGTGCTAGTCTGCAAAATTCAAGGCCTTTAACCATTTTCAATGAGGTCTCCCCAGCTGATGTAGAGACAACTTATGCTTTCTACACAAGTAATTAGTTTTAATTTTTAATGTGTTATTTGATTTAAAATCATAGAATGGTTTGGGTTGGATTGTAACTTAAAGATCATCTAGTTCCAACCCCCCTGCCATGGGAAAGGACACCACCAACTAGATCAGGTTGTGCAAGGCCACATCCAACCCGGACTTGAACACGTTCACTGTTGGAGCATCCACAACTTCTCCGGGCAACTTTTTCCAGTGTCTCACCACCCTCACAGTGAAGAACTTCTTTCTTACATCTAATCTAAATCTATCCTCTTCCAGTTTGAAGCCATTACCCCGCATCCAGTCACATTTAGTTCATTCATTTTTGAGAACAGCTAACTGAAAAGTTGTTCTAAAATTTACTGTCTGTAAGGAAAGTCCACAGTTAGACTGGTGAAACCAAGGAAAAATATCCTTTGTTTTCAGCCTCACAAAGGATAGCATGAAAAGTTAGAACTGGAGTTCTTGTATGTCCTGCGGCCAAAGGGCTCAAGGACAACATTAATGAAGATTTGAGAAAATAAAGGATTTTTAGATGGGAAATGATTCTTCAGTTTTCTGCTCAAGTACATGAAGTTAATGTAGAATAATAATGTATAACGTTTCTATCTCACAGATAGAAAAAATCTTTTAAAGAACAACATAGTACTGAAGAATGTGATCACATTTATTAGTGAAAAATGGGGTTTCTCCCTTCTTACTTGTCTTGGGGAAAATGCAGAACTTTGAAGTCAACTTCTTTTTTTCCTCCTCACCTTGATACTCCCAACTCCATAGACTGCTTAGGCCTGCTCTGGTAATTCAGAAGAGTGTTAGAAAGAAGAACTCTTGTTGCTTTGCAGAGTAAGGACCCTGAGAATAAATGTTTTCCTATTCAGCTGCAAGCAAAACTCAGGAAACTGGACAGAGACATCAATCATGGAACACTTTGATATTCATCTTGCTTTGCACAGGCCGGAAAATCTTCCGCTTGCAATAGGAGAAGACAGAAAGAAGGGGTGAGCCTGCATGAGTTATTAGGGATATGATCTGTCTTCACATGTGCTCAGTTTTCCTAGGGACTGAAGGAGACACTACCACTATTCTGGCCTGCTTTGTTCCCACTTGGAGCTGAATTGTTTTTTTGGGATAACTAGGGTAATCTCCTGAGGCATTAGGCTCTAAAAGGAGAAGTAGGAAGCAGCTCAAGACATCAACAGAAGACAGAGATCCAATTTCTACCTCTCCTCCATGTGAAGCCAGCTCTGTCCCTGTAGCCATCACGGTACACCCATAGAGGAGCTTTCCATAAACATGACTAGAGGACAGACTCTCGGGGCCTCCCATCTCTTTTATTTTTGCAGTTAGATCTGCAGCCCTCAGCTCAGCTCATGTACAGAAAATGTGACCCTTAATGCCTTTCAAACTAATACACACAGCAGTTATATTTGGACAGCAGCATAACTGGAGAAGTGTCCAACAAAGTGTGCCAGTAGAACTCCAGCATATTTCCTATTTTAACAGTCTGTAATTTGAGTGTTTGTTCTCTTGAGTGCCTTCAAATTATGCCAATTTCTAGAGATTAGAGTCTAGGCTAAGTACTCTCCATGAATAGATATAGAGTGGATCTCTGTTTTAGTTGGAATAAGGTATATATTTGAACTGATTGCTCATTGCTTGAAAAAGCTATTCAGCTGGCTATAAAAACTGTGGGTCTGACATGGGAATGTTCCTGTGGCATTGTTTTACATAGCAGTGGTTGAATATGAAACTTTAGATTCTCTTTGGACACTTCAGCTGTGATGTGGTTTGAACCGGAGTACCCAAGGCTCTCTTTGGTTCCATACCAAGGGAGAAGTAAAATATTATTGCATGTTTTTTGATGTTCAGAGGAATCTATGTTATTTTCTCTGCAGGACTGCCTTCTTATGTTGCAGGTACATTACCTGCCTGGTAAGTAACTACGACTAATTTTTCTGGTGCAGGAAACTCAACTAAAGGAGTCAAGCTTATAAGCTTGAACATAGTCTAAATCACTCACTGGAAAACACTTACTAACCTTTAGTCACCACTCCGTCTGTAACCATAAAAGTCTTATTAATCCTGTTTCATATACTGACTCAAAACATAATCATGAGCATATACCAAGACCTCATCTGCTTCAGGCAATAGAGCTAGAAATTAGGTAAAAAAATAAGCATTGTGGATGCAGCGCTCCATATACAGCCTGAGTCTTCTTTGAGTAAGTTGAAGTTCTTGAAAAATGTAGAAAAATGAGGATGTATAACGAAAAAAAGTTTATATACATGGGCAGATTACCACACTCTTTAAAAAGTAATGCTGTCTCCTGATGGCAGAAAGGAATTACAAGAGTCAGGTATTCATTTACATGAGCATCTAGCACTAGAAAAAGACTCAGGAAACACAGATAACAAAAGATAACAAAAAGATAACAAAAGGATTTTATGATTTCATTCTTTTGACAAATATATATGTTACTGATTCAGGGAGACGGATGCACTGCAATTGCTACTTGCAGATTAAGCTCACAAGGCAGTGAGCATTTTTGAGACCTTCTTGTTCACCATTCATTGTGAACACAAATTAGTTTGATTTCAGCTACTGAGGAATATTCTATTTACTAGGCTTCATCTCACATATAATTGGAACTTTATATTGAAAGAATTTCTAGTGTATATTTTTAGATGAGTTTCTACATTTGCATTACCTTTGAATTAGACATTTTTGAACCATGTGTGAAGAGCGGCTGCAAAAAGGATGATCAGGATTTTTTAGAGTACATAAAAAATATGGAACTGCTAAACTCCTTTTCTGTTCAAATTTCAATTTCTCAGACTAACTCAGGCACAGTTTCTTTTGGAGTTTTGCTTGAGCAAGTCCTATAGGATTTGGCCTAGTTTTGACTGTCTTCAGTAAGAACAACAGTATCACTGTGGTCTGTTCTTAGCCTGTCACAACACAAATGGCCTCTTGAAACAAAGACCTAAAATGTCAACTTCAGTGTGCTGTATGAGTATTAACTTGAACTTTGTGTAGTCAAGAACATTACAAAAAGAAAACTGCAGATAGATGGGAAAAAGGCAGAGACTTTAGAATTAAAAGATTCAGTTGTTTAAAATAGGTTGGGTCCCATGTGACCTTTTAAAAAAATGAAGCTATTAACAGTCATATTTTTAAAAATAAAATGGCTCTACCGTGCAACTTTTGCTTTCTTTCAACAGAATGGTGTTGTGTTGAATTTCAAGGCTGACCCTGGAAACCATCTTAGGTGGCAAAGCAGAGATCAAGGCCAATGTCAAATTTTTCTAATTTATATTTCTCCAATGCTTTCAGAGCCTGGAGGCAAGATGAAGTCTGACTGGACTGAGGGTATTATATTCCCACATATGTCTCATGAAGAGATTTCTTGGGACTAAGAAAATCATAGAAGAAAAAAAATCCCTTATTCTTTTTGGCTTAGTATAAGATGTGCATATGTGAAGTGTAACTCAGGCAAGGCTTTTCACAATCTCTTGTTTCAGACTGATATTCACGACCACGGTGAGTATCCTTGAATAATGAAATTGCAAATTGCTCTCTTCTCTAGGATCACGTGAATGCCACTGTGCCGTGCTGAAAGGAGAAAACGAGGTTGTGTTTCACTTAAGGACAGAATGAAAGCTGGAACTGGTTTCATATTTTCCCCCATATTTTCTTTTTGGCTCTCGACATATCTGCATGGCTGACGGCTAACAGGGCGCTTTGCTCCTGTGTGAGGAAGCACTTGTTATTCCTTGCTCACCATTTTCCATAGCAACACAATGTCTCTGTTTAAGATCCAGTGGAGATGAGCAAACAGAAACGCCTTTAAGAAGCAGTTTGTGAAAGAAGCTGAATTAAACTTAACTCTTTCAGGTTAACTGTGCAATCAGTACTTACCTTGGTATTAAAAAGTGTCTTGCTAAGGGCCAGAATGGCCTCAATCTTTAAGTACAAGAATGGCCATATTGGGCCGGGTCCCCTGTTCCCTCAGCACAGGATACCATCTCTGCCAGCACCGGCTGGTGGATTTCTACTGAAGAACACAGAAGCAGGGCAGGCATGACATGGTAACTGCCCTGCCATACCCTTTCCCTCCCTCTCTCCCCAAGTTCCCACATGCTGCAGATGAGGAACTTTCTTGACTAGTAGAGGTGTCTGTATTTTTAAAGGCAGGTGTATACAAAATGGTTAGACTGCAAATAATTTTATCCTTTATTTAATCCACTAATGACAAGAGACAAATCATTGTCTCTGCTTGCACACTGCACTCATGGAACACGTAAGAAAAAACAGCTACAAATCTGAGATGGGAATTAGAGGCTACCTGAAAAGTCCAAATCATTTACTGAACCTCTTAAAACCACAGAATGAGTATAGACATTCATAGCATTAAAATAGCTATGCCGGCAACCACATTTTGTTTCCAAATAATTAGAAGAGCAATTGAATAATAAATTAAGACTCATGTCAGGCTGTGAATATGAATTATGATAAGAGATGTATCTGACACATGGAAATGCTAGAAAAACATTGGTAAGGGTGCACACAAAAAACACTGTGCCCTAGCCCAGAAAATGAAGTATGTGCAGGACTTTGTGCATAGGTGCTATTGCTGTAGCAACATTTTATAGAAGCAGCAGCCATTTACAACCCACACTCCTTTAGAATCCTTTTGCCCACCATACACAACATTGCCTACCTGATATCATCAACAGTAGCTAAGAATAACAGACAGGTAAAGAGCATTAGCTGGACAACCTTTCTGTCATCGCAAAAAAATTTCAGTCAAAAAGACCATTCACCAGCACTGCCAACTCTCACAACTTTTATTGTAAATCCTTCCATATATGAAGAGTTCTTTAAGCCCTAAGTCCTGGAGCCATTTGCTATATTGTAATATCTGCCCTTTTACTTTCCCTTATGCCTATACCCCTCATGACTGCAGAGAAAACTTTGAAAACACAGTATGTACAGCCTGAGGACGTAACTGAACAAATGAAAAGAATTAGCAGGTGTTAGCTCCTGTGATTACCAAGCCAAATCCGGTTCACATAAACCTTCCTTAGACAGGCCTGGCAACAATACCTCACAGAGTTGTTGGACTTGCTACAACAGTCCCAACTCAATCTGGCCTGTTTCTTCAGTGTCTGTCCAGCCAAGGATGTTGTCATTACTTTGACAATAGAAACCATCCTAAAATAGTCATGTACTTACTCTTCCATTTAGAAAATAAAAAAATGGCACAGCTTTGAAAATAACATTCAAAATATATGTTACCTAATTTCTGACTATTCACTAGCAGCCATTGGATTTGTAATGTTCATTTTCTGTTTAACAGAGAGAAATTTGGATTTCAAGTATAATGCTCTGATATTTCTACTTTAAAAAGTCATTAGAAACCATATGGAGGTGGTTTGCAAATACTAGTGAAACACGCACTGCCAGACCAGCAGCACTCTGGTAAAAAGGCCACACAGTAGCACATCAGGACACAAGGAAGGGCAAGGACGTAAGTCTATAAGGAAAAGTGTATCTTTTTGTCAGCCTTATCTAAATTGTCATAAGAATACCACTGTTTCTCATTTCTGGTTTTAGTCAACTTTATTTTCGTGGTTTGTTTCATCACCAGACCCACACAACTGAATAGCAGCCATTTTACACATGACATAGAGCTACTGTATGTAGTGTATGCAAGTATTTATGTAGGATATTATAATGATGAATCTTCTTCTAATACAACAAAATTGTGGTTATAGACACTTAAACACAATTAATCAATCTTAATATTCCCACTGATAGAATTAAAAAAAAAATCAAGCAACAGTGAGTGGTAATACAGGGTTTTTACCTCAAAACCATTAAGCTAATGGAAGCAATAGATGGAAAAAAAATACTTAGCAGCACAAAAATGAGCAGGGAGAAAATAAAAAATGCCAGGAATGTAAGTCTTCAATTCAAGCATGCAACAGCAACAAAACAGAAGCAAGAAGACACACAGAAAAGCATACAGCAATTTCTGTATCTGATTTATATTTTCACAATCCAATCTGACAGTCTTTCTGTAATAGCTACATGTATAGCATGGGATTTTTTTTGAGCAATTTAGAAGTTATTCAACTATGTTTTTCTTGTAATAACTGCTTTTTTTTTTTTTTTTGCACAGCAAGCCAATGTCATGAACATAAGATAAAAATAGCTGCCTAAAGTCTGAATCAATTTCTAGAATTTCTTTACATGTGGCTGAATCTACCATTAAAACCTAGACATGCTGACAAAGTACCTCAGAGCCTATGT
>NW_008615559.1:0-5138 GCF_000691845.1 Merops nubicus
GCCCTTATTAAACCTCATCAGGTTCCTACAACAAGGTAACCACAACTGAGACAATGCAATTCAGTACAAAAATTCTTTCAAAATTTCCTTAATTTCTAAAATCTATCTGTTTACCAATTGGCTTTGAGCAGGGCTGTGGACTGACTAGATGACTACAGATCACTCCCTCCAACCTGAATTATTGTATGATTCTAAATTTTCTAGCAAACAGTTTTGTGCTTTCTCTCATACTTCTGTAACTAACCAATCATTCTCTCTTTAATTCTACTTTAACATTCATTTTTGTAACACCTACAAAAATTCAGTACGTTTGGTCTGCATTGTACTAACACAACTGTTTGTATAGCTAACCAATAATAATTGCTCTTATGTCCTGTACAGTCTCTATATTTTCACATGTTACCACTTAACAAATAGTTAGATTGCAAACTCTCTGAGTTCTCTCTCCATACTGTTAAGCATGAAAGGTCCCAGTCAACAGCAAGAACTCCTGAACACTATGGCAACATAAATAATAAACAAGAATCAACTCCCAGATTTAAGATGCTCAGTATCTTGAAACAATCCTTAGTTTCTCTTGAACATTTTTTCTGTTATACTAACTTATTCTATGACATAAATCATATTTTAATAATAATTTTTAGTTTTAAAATATTAGCAAGCAACTCCATATCAAAAATCTACTGTGCATTCACCACTGTGTTCATTCATGTATTACCTTATTAATCTACCACAGTAATATTTTCTTAGCTAAATGTCTGTCTATCTCAACAACATTATTTTTTCTATGTTTTTTTACTTGTTTCCAAGCAGTAGTTTCCAAGGTTTTCTTATTATTCTTATTAAACCAGCCACAATGGAGAAAAGGTATTTGATGTGGAATCTGTCACATCATATGGGACATGTCTGAAAACTCAGGTTTCATGACTGAGTCCATCCTGCAACATTATATCAGACCTTAGAGAAGTCCACAACCTATTAAAGCTCTGAAACATACAGGGCCATTTCCAAAAGATCCCAGATATCTTCAGTGACTGAGCTTATAAGCCACCATTTTTAAGACTGGAAATCCTGCCAAGATGCTTTTATTCTTCCTGGAATTAGTTATCTCTATAAATGTAAAAATATTTAATCACAATTTCCTGTCAAAGTTTTTGACATATGCTTCAAAACAACTACTACTATTTGTCATTTTGTTCCAAAAGGAACATACTACAGCTGCCAACACTTAAGTATTTCTTGCAAGAGAAGACAAACATTTAATTTTGTTTTTTCTACCATGAGTGAAAACTTTGAAAAATCTTCACTGTAGGAATTTAATATTCTTCATGTAAAAATTACAATTTTACTCTTAATTTCTAATTTTAAACATAAAAGGGTCCTGAGATTTTCATCACCATAATCAATCTGAAATATAGTATCTGCATGTAATTGGGAATAGATTTACCATAAAAAAGCTCTCACATTAGTAAATGATTGGCACTGGCCCATTCCCAAGTCAGTCTAGAATTTATTTGGAACAAATGCAATGCACTACTTCATACATAGTCCCATCGGAAATGGTTTCCAGAATGAGTACTGGAAGTTAGAAATAAATAAAACTCCTTCACATTGTTGGAGTACATCAGCCAACCAATTCAGCCCACTTTTCACTGAGAACCTGAATTCTTATGTTTGACCAGTGAAAGTCTGCACGAGCCTTGTCTTATCTACATCAGTAATTTCAGGACTCCTGTGGAAACATGTTTTGTAACCAATGGGGAGCATTTTCAAAAACCTCAGTGTAGCTTACAAGAAGTCCTAACCAATCCAGGACATTTTGCATTCCTAAACTCTTCGTGCACTTTTCAACTTCAAGCATTTAGAAAAATTATGCAGATTGCTTTTTCCTTTTTAAAAATCTCTTTTCATTGTCTTAAACACTTTCTTTATTCATACAACGGTATTCAGTGATTTAACTAATTTTCTCTAAAGGTAAAACATTTTTCATATTAAATTACTGGAGTGGAAAATTGCACATGTTTAAAGATTTATGAAAAAAATATGTAAGGGCCTACAGTCTCATAAAATATGTATCACATAGCACCGTATTTATTCTACCTACTTGTTAAATTTGCTTTAAGTGCCCGTTGTGATTTGTTTGGCAGAAGATACTTATTTTTCCATAAAAGTTTTTTTTCTGTGTCTTCCACAGTGTTATCTATTGTTTGAACTGTGCCAGGGAAAAAGAAAACATTTCTGATTTATTTTTTTTTTTCCTGTCCTTATTATTCTAGTGGGAATTTAAGACAGCACTTTTATGAAACTATTAAGGACAATTTAAAATGGAAGAGCACCTGTTAAGATAGCAATAAACAATATAGGTTGTGCCTTCCAATGAAATTTTGCATCAAGATATGGGAACCTGGAAGAAAAATATAAATTTGTTTTTAGTAATGACATTATTTGTCATAGCCTCCATTCATTCACACAGTTAAATATCACGTTTGACTTGTAGAAGAAAGTAAAAGCCTTGCCAGTAAAACACCAATATCAGAATCATTCAATAGGATGAAAGGGAAAAAAGGTTACACTTCCCCCTTGGACAAAATCAAATTTCTGTTTTCATGTTACTTTAACAGTTTCTACCTCATGTATGCTAGTTATTTAGCTCAGTATTTATCACACTGACAATATTCATTGCTAAGAGGCTAAAAAGAGCTAAAGAAAGGAAAAGAAGCTTTAAAAAAATGATCTTTTCATTAAAAGAAATTACATATAATTTTCAAATATTGAAGTAATCATTTGGCTTAGTTTACCATAAATGTATCTATTTCCATTTATTATACGATACAATTGCACACGAGAGCAAATGAACCTTTGAAATACATAGCATTTTTCTGTAAAGTGATATAATTAATTTCCTGAACATTACAGACAATCTACAGGAGGAGAGTCAAGATTTGATATCCTATTAAAAGGAACCGTGTTTCTGAAATAAGCAGAAAAGATTAATGTTTGTGCATTCAAGGAGACGTAACAGAATAAACACATTACATTTCAAACAATTACTTCCCTCTAGGATACACTAGATGCTACACTAACTTTTTTCTTGTTTAGAATTTTATTTATTTAGTCTTTCCTCTATGTTTTAGAGATTTACTCCTAAACTGACCTGACAGCACTACTGGAAGGCTGATGCAGCACTAAGTTCAAACTCAGGTTGAATAAAGGGTGCAGGTGCTCAGATGGAGAGATCTGCTGGCAGAGGAGAGCCTCTTCCACAAATCCATTTGGGACAATCCAATTGCTTGAAAATTCCTGAGGAAGAATCATTAGCTTCTCATCAGGATTTTCTGAAATTTAAAACGGCTAAAAGCAGTAGAGACGGTTTTTTTACGACCATGTTTTGCTTTGACCTTATGGTTGGACTTGATCTTAGAGGTATTTTCAAAGCTAAATGATTCCATGATTCTATGACCTGTGTCTTGGTGAATGAATGTAAAATTTCTCCAAGAAGAAAGAGGGGATTATTCCCTCAAAATTCATCCAATTAGAGATTGGGGGAGATTACATCTTATTTTTCTAATATCATTCTAATATGCTAAGCAATGGTCTAGGACATAGATATGAAATCCTGTTACAAACTCTACCATCAAAGGTTACAATATTTCAGAATATGTTAAGGAATATTTTAAAAGATCTCCAGTCAACTTGTTTGCTGATAACACATATGCCTATCAATGGAAAAATTTGCAATGAATACCAACAGCCTAGCTTCAAGACAAGATGCCTTTGGTAACATTTTCTTCAAGACAAATAGAATATATTTATTTTTGAAGTAGCTTGCAACAGAAACAGAAAGTAAAATAAATAAAAATCAAATAAAGATAAATCTATTACTTGAAGATGAAGTCCACTCATTTCTTCAAAATAAGTGCACCTAATTCTAGCTCATAAGTGTACCTGTACCTGTTCCTAATATAAAACTCCAGAGAATTTGCAAAGTTGAAGTTTCTCTTAGATTTTGAAATCTCACTGTGTCACATGATTTTGAAATTTTCTCTTTTTCACCATTGGACAAAAAGAAAGATTTTTTTAGGAACCAAGTCTTCAGCAGAGCTTCTTATAATATCAGTTTTCATTTTTTTCATGTATTTATATCAGGAGAGGCATAACATTGTACATATGCATAGGTGCTCAGTGACCTGAACCACAAGCCCTTTGATTTAAACATCCAGTACTGCTGTTAAGCACATAGTTCATTTACTAAAGAAAAGTAGTTACAAATCAGTTAGTTGTGGTATGTACAGCAAGAATATTGATAGATATGAATAGGAATGCATAACTTAAAAAAACCCAGCTGTCTTTAAACGCATTCACATTTCATCCTTTGACTAAAGATCATAAGTATTTCATGAATTGTATAAGTCACTTTTTTCTGGCTTGCATTAAAATAAATTATTTTGAAGTTAATAAAATATTTGTGTGGCTCTACCACCAGAGACCTGTTAGATGAAATTTGTTCATTTTTTCTTTTCAAGTGACTACAGAAATCCAGTGCCCTGTGCCCATATGTCCCAGAACAAATGGATTTACCTGGCTATCTGACTCCATTGATGCACTGGGATTTTCTCTGAAGCTTCCCCAAAGCTTCTTCAAATTTTTTAGGCTCGTAGTCTATAGGTCCCTGAGGCTACAGAGTTTTCAAGAGGGCTTTTTAAAATAATCTTCCAAAATTCTTGTTTCCTTCCCTCAGCACCAGGGACTGCAGGACACCATGCTTGATCGTCCTGTGCTCCAAAAGGTACATCTCCACCTGTGCATCCAGTGTGATAAGATTAGTTCTAATGTTCAGCCAAAAAATAGTGTCAGACAAAACCAAGGCTGTTGTGAGAAAACCAAGGCTGTTGTGAGAAGCCAGTCCTCATTCTTGGCTTTTGTAGACTACGATACCCAACATCCCCAACAAACTTTGGGAAACCTCACGAAAATTTTTCCCCCCAAGATTTCAAAATCTCATGGACGATTTAAAAAATTAAAAAAAGTACATTAAGCACAGCCCGGGCGGGGTTCACTCTCTCTCTCTGGGGACTAGCTCGGCGACAACCCACCTCGTCAAAACTCAACTGAATAAACTCACTCACTTAACCAAAAAA
>NW_008615560.1:0-2797 GCF_000691845.1 Merops nubicus
CTGGGCTGTGAGCCCCACAAAGCCACCCAAGGAACATCCTGCTGACGTTGCTGCCTTTGTGGAGCAGGCAGATGGACACCTGTTGGCATCTCCACCGGAGCCGTGGGGCACTGAGTCCTTTCTGCCACTTCTGCTCCCTGCGCTGCATTCACCGCCTGAAGAGACCTCAATTTCCATTTCTGACTCAATAAACTTTTTCTGCAATCTGGCCCATGCCTCTGCATCATCCTTTCACCTGCAGACACTGTCCCAAGATGCCCAGGCAGAGAGATGTTGCTCAGAGGAGTTTCTGGAAGAGTCTTGTTGGGGATGAAAGCGCAGTCCTTGCTAACAGCTCTCTGCAGGGGCTCAAGTGTCACCATATAAACCCTCTGTCTGGTCCTTTGTAGTTGTTGCTACAGCAGTGCTGAGAACCCATCAGTGTTCTGGGTTTTGCTTGGCAGTGCTTGCATGGCAGCAAGGATGACTCTGCAGCTCCATCTCCAAAAGGCTGGTACGCTGGGGCTGGGCGGGTTCCTAGCCAGGCCAGCTGACCCAGACTGACCAAAGGGATATTTCCCATCATGTGACCAAAGGCTCAGCAGAAAATGCTCAGAGAAAGGAGGAGATGAGGGGCTGAGTGGCCTCCATTATTTAGGTGTTTGTCATCCAAACGCACCCCTAAGTGTCCTCTGACCCCGCCTCCCAGGAGAGGCTGGACATCACCTGCTGGTGAGAAGGAGGGAATAAATCTTCTCGCTTTGCTTTGTTTCTGCACACTTTGCTTTGCTTGTCTTCCTGAAATCACCTTTCTCATGACCTACAGTTTCTTCATCTTATTTTCTCTCTTCCCCTCTCGCTGAGGACTGGAGAGACTGAGTGTCTTGCTGGGCGTCTGTTTGCCAGTCAAGCTAAACAGTGAGGGATTGAATAGGAGAGAGGGAAGAGGAGGAAAGAAGTGGGAGGAAGAAGTGATAGAAAACACTCTAGAGACAAGAAGTACTGATCCCTGACTTCGTGAGACCCTGGAAAGATGGGGAAAGATTACAACGAGGTGAGCAGATTTTGCCTGTCAAGTCCGATGCTGGGAGAGTGGAACCAACAGGCAGGAACGGGAAGGTATGGAAGAGTTCCAACAGTCCCAACATCTGGGATTCCTCCCTAGGGAGTGGGCAGTTGACAGTGGAATTGGAAAAGAGGTGATGGGGCACACTCTCTGGAGGTGTCTGGTCAAGTGTCAGGGCAAGGTAAGAGTGCACGGAAGATCTTGTAATTTGGGGAGGAAAGTGGATTATCTCTTGGGAAGGTACCCAGTATCTATGAGAAATAACCCTGTTGGAAGGAATTTACGGTGACTTCAATGCCCATGAGGTCTCCAGATGTCTAGATCATGCCCTCTGTGAATGGGTCTTCTCTGACCACTTGCCCAATATGGAAAGATATTATCATTAACTGGATATGCACAGTCAGGAAGCCTTTCTGACAACCACAATCCCCACACAGCACATCTGCATTGTAAACAGGCCTCGTAGCTCCACTGCAAGCAGAGTTAGTTCTTTTGCAGGTGGCTTCTTGCCCTGCCTCCAAGTTAATGTGGAAGGTGGAGGCACCTGGTGGTGATCTCCTCATCAGCTGCCACCCAAGGCTGGCCAGAGCCTGGGTGAAAACACATCAGGAGGGTCTTTCTTGCCTGGTTGTGGACATCATCCATATGCCAACCCTCATTCAGGGCTGGGGGTTTAAACTCCAGCACTTCAATAGGCCACTTGAATGAAGTTGTCCACGGTGCAGCAGTGTCCTATTGTAAGAGCCTGGCAACAAATTATCGCCCAGAGTTGGATACAGCTCCTGGGGAGTCAGCATCATCCTGTCTCTGAAATTTTGGAGAAAGTCTCCCTCTCTCCTTCTCCCAACATCTGAGTTGTGAGTGGCACCCCAAGGGAGCCCCAGCACCGAGCTGAGTGGCCCTCTCTGGCTCTTCCTCCATGAGCAGGGAGAGGACTGAGGAAGTCAGATGGTAAGCCCACCTTTAAACTGGAACCTGTGTATGTGAGCTGAAGTGGAAGAGAGCTGCTAAGAAGGTGTGATGCAGCAGGCTGTTGGTTTAGTGGCCCCATCATGTGTGGCAAGGATGGAGAAGAAGGGTTTGAGAAGGGCAAAAAGATACTTGTGTTACTTCTGAAAAGGAGATTGGCTATTAAAGAAAAAAAATCAACAGAACTGCACAGGAGGTTGATTTTTTTTTTTCCTGAGAGTAAGCTGGCAGGGTGGATGTCACCACATCCCAAAGGATCTGGTGGGTAAGGTAACATTTCTATCCCCAGAAAAGTGCCAGCACAATGAGGTGAAACCACCATAAGAAAGACTTTTAACTGTCTTTGAATGACACTTCTCTCTGCAGACACTGCATCAGCAAGAGTGAGGAGAATTTTACACTGGGGAACCTAGGGGTGTGTGGGACATGTGGGGTGGCTTCAGCATTGTCAAGGAGAGGGGAGGTGACCCAAAGCATGACTGCACCTACTCAGTGCAAACCTGTGTCACTGGAATAACACCCTCCAGAACTCCTTTCCAGAACCATCCCTAAGCAACATCTCTCTGCCTGGGCATGTTATTCTGGGCATCTTAAGTGTTCACAGTGGAGAGGGTGAGACAGAGTCAAAGGATGTTCTGCAGCAGAACTTTAATGAGTCAAAGGAGGAAAACGAGGTCAATCCGAGAGGAGGCCTCAGGGCAGGGAGCAGCTCTAGCAGGGCAGGCAGGTCCTGGCGCAGATGCCGCTGCCAAGGACGGGGAGGCCAAAGCCCCCGGGGGGTAT
>NW_008615560.1:3208-3456 GCF_000691845.1 Merops nubicus
CTTGCATCGCCTTCTCTTCATTCCAGATGTTCCCCACCAAGAGTGATCAAACCCAAGGAGGTCCCTGACTCACCCACAGCTCTTCTCAATCAAGCCCCATCCTCTCTCCATACCACACTCTCTGCACTCTTCCCTCTCCCATCATTAGTGTTCCTATGACCCTGCATAGCATAAAGGGGCAGAAATGCATTGAGAAAAGACAAGGATGAGCAGAAGGAGGAAGGAGAGGGAGAGAAAGGGCCTCAGTC